>NW_009609002.1:13105-57221 GCF_000690535.1 Cariama cristata
ATTAAGAGCAATGTGAGGGAAAACTTTGAAAGTATCCTGAGATTACACACCTGAGTATCCGGAAAGTTAGTTTTGGAAAGTAAAGATATGGCAAGTTTTTGGAAAGAAAGATATTAACTCTTTTTCACAAGTTTAGTTAGAGCTGATAAAACCTTGAAATGACATAATTTGAGAGAAGGACAGATGGGGAATATTACCAGAAGAACAATGAATGCTGCTGAGCTTGATTTGTTAGTCATCAGCACAGAGATGAAAACTGAAGATGTGTCAGCTGATGAAATTGCTTGGAGAGAGAACATAATGTAAGCTGAGCAAAAGGCTATAGACACTGCCCTGGGGAATAATGAGAGAGAAAAAAACAAAAGATGAACTAAATGAACAGGCTTGAAAAGAACTGGAGTGAAGAAAATGATCTTCAAGCCTCATGGGCGTAAAATGCCAGCATGGCAAGAATGATCAATGGCATCAAAAATAGGAAGAAGGCAAAAGAGAAAGAAAAGATGGGAGATGAAGGACAGTGAGATTATGTACATCAGGGAGCGGGAAGAAGAGGCTGCTCCACAAGGGAAGGCCATCAGGGAGATGATGATGCAAGCAAGATAGTCGGTGGCAGTGTCTTCACTGACAAGGGCACAACCCCACAGTAGCTGGGCAAGGCAAGCAGAGTTGGTCTGGTTATGTTAATTGGGGTCACCTAATAGTCCAGATCACAAGACAAGTCCAAAGTGATGAGACATAATCTGAAGTCGTCAGCATGTCAGGGTCAGAATCAGGGCTGGTGACAGCAGCCAGGTTCAGCCAACAGTCCAGTGATTGTCAGGCAAATCTAGAATGAAAAGGCAAGTCCAAAGTCAAGTCAGGAAATTGAGTCAGCGGGTCAAGATCAGTGATATCATGACCAGGTAAAGGCCTGAAAGCTTGCACAGCTCCCAAGCTAGGGAGAAAAGACTCTCCTCTCACAACTTACTTTCACACAGCTCTTGTCACAGCAGACTTCTCCCCAGGTTACCAAGCTGGATCCCACCACAGTTGCCCTTGACTGCAGCTAGCTGAGCCCCTAGGAGGTGGGGGAGAGGTTGCACTCAGGGCCCAGGTGATTCATATTATTTAATGAGTTATGGTGGACTCTGCTGCAGTTAATGAGAATTTTGTGATTGGTTTAATTAGGGTCAGGAACTCATCCCCATTCCTGTGTCTGACCATGCTTGCTATTGTAATGTGTAAGATGGGAAAATAAGATATTATGATCCAGAGGTTGGAATGAGAATCACAGTTACTTTGTGATACAAAAAAGAAGATAATCTTTGTTTTGAAGGGCTTAAATCTAAAATATAACACATTCAGGAGGGCGAGGTTAACAAGATCATAAAAGTGCCATTGTTTTTCATTCTCTATGCACTTTTAAATTTTGGTATTATTTAAATGTGAGCAAAGGACAGTGCTTTCTTTTCAAGGCTTAGAAATTTCTTTTAAACATTATTCACAGTATAGCCTAATAATGTATTATATCATGGATGTTATTTCTAATATAAACTAAATTTTAAGCTCAAGGTCCATCTGATAGGATTGAGTTTTTAAAAGAAATATATAGATGTAGTTTTCCAACTAATGACTGGTATTTTGCAACTACTGCAGATAATAGACTAAATGAGCTACCAAACCAGAGAAGGCATCTTGCAATTTTGGAATCAAATCTGAAAGCCCTGCAGGAAACAGTGGCTTTGGCAGATAGCCAAACAGGCAGCACAAATGGTAAGTATACAGCTGAAGTCTGATACCATATTATTTATTCACTAACAGTTTTGTGTGTCTGTAGTGTAGAATCACTGAGACATTCACATTTTCCAGGAGTAAGAGTACAGGACTGGCTTTTATAAACATGGAAATTATTTTAGCAAATTTGAATGTTGAGAGTTCTTTTGCTTGAGACGTTAAAAAAAAAAAAGAAGTTTAAGGGAGTATTTTATTTTCACATAGGTGAAAATGGTCATTGACTAAAGTTCTGATACTGGGGAGTGATACTTGAGGTTGACTGAGTGCTACTTAGGTGTTTTTAAAGAAAATACATTTTAAATGACTGATAACTTAAGAACATAATAGTTGAATATGCATAAAGATACACTTATAATCTATGTCTTCAATACTAGATTGTTGTTATAATTGGAAAGTGTTATCAAAGGTATAAGTTTCAGCAGGCAGGAATTACGTGCTTTTATTCTTTAAGCTGTACAGAGAGAGTGTGTTACGTACCTGCATTGTATCTTGTGTGATAGTCCATAACAGTTTATAGAATGGTTTCATTCTTCAATTTAAATGTTTTTAAAACAACTTTGAATAATGACCGTGTCTAATATTTAGTATACTGTATTTACTTTGAGAATGCAAAGGCAACTTTAATTTAAAACACTGTAGTTTTAAATCTGTTACAGAAGCTTGTAAAACTTTAAATTGAATAGTATATCTGTCATTTTCTATAGAGGGGAAAGGATATGAGCTAAAAAGGATTTTATTTATAAGTCTGGAAGCAAAATTGAAAGACCTGTAGCAAGTGGCGATGTCTGTAGCAGATCAGCTAAGCATACATACATTCAGCTATATGTATGGTCAGTAAAAATTCTGGCTTTGGTAGACAGTCCTAGAATGGATGCTTAAATACCTGGGTTTTTTTACTGGAAATATGTATTATTATCATTTCTGTCTGATTTGGAATATATTAGATGGTTGTATTTCTTAGTCACAGAAGAAATGTGAACAAATAGTCTGAACTGATATATATGCTGTAAAAGATAATTAGCCTTAAGAGTCTTCTGCCCGATCAAAATAGGCAAACAAATCAGGAGACTCTAAATTCTTTTTTGATAGATCCCTCAATCTTTTTCTTCCCAATTCAGTTCTTAATTAATAGAACTGAAAAATGTAGTTAATGATCCAAATATGTATTTAAATAATTTTAACATTAATCAAATTTACCTTAAAGTTCTCAATAAGTTTTAAAATATGATTTTGTGATGTTGCAGCCAAGTTCCTTGAAGACCTATGTTCTAAAACACAGAAGGCAGAGCTAATTTAGGTAGATTTTTCCTTTGTGCTCTTTTTGCTGTAGCCATTGCTGTGTTATGCCCTTGTTCTACTGAAGCTGCAGAATACTTCTTATAGGCTGTATTCATCTGCTCTATTCAGCTGCAGCTATCTTGTTTTTACGAGCCTCTGAAAGACAGTGTTATGGTTTAAGGTGTCGGCTAGAATATGTTTTATGTCTAAGCACAACTCTTAATTTAATAACTATCTGCCATTGTTATGTGGCTAGTGAAATTTTAATAAATAAGCTTAATAAGAAAATTTGATGATAAAGTGTAGTTATAAGAAACCAGTTTGGTATAAAATTGTTGATAGACTATAGATTCTGAGAATATCTTTGGAAATTATTTAAACTTTGAAAGGTTTTCTAAAAGCACGAGAAACTTCTCAGAAGTTCAGAAAGGTTTTTGTACTAATTTCTGTCAGATTTTCAGGTTTTATTAAACTATAATGGAACTGATGGGATATTTCAGAAAATGGGAAAGAAATACTAAACTTGTTAGACTGAAAAGTTTGTACTGCAAGGACATAGGTAGTGTTCCAGTCTGCATATGCATTAGCTGATCACATATTTGTGAGCTGAAGACTGTCTCATAAAGGTACTGAATAAATGAGCTGATCAAGGAGCTGTTTGGACAGTTAATATTAATTTATAGTCATTCTTGAAACAGTGGAAAATTTCCAGAAAGCTGTAATGGAGCTACTGTTGTGCTAGTGTTTTACCAGGATATATGGGACAATATCAGCCTGACATTGGATAGGATCATTTAGCAGGGCAGTATTAATAGAAGACTAAGGGAAGGAAACATAGCTGATGTCACTCGTTATTGTTTTATGGAAGACAATATGTAAACAGATTTAATTATTTTTGAGTGGTGTTGAAGTTACCCTATTTGTTAATAGCAGTTATAATGTTGGCATAGCTGAGCTCTACAAGTCACTAGAGTTTTGCAGAAAGATATTTTTATTACAAAATTAGATAAATATGGGATTAACTGTCCTGTCAAATGTATTCCAGCTGAATACTTGTCAGCTTTGTGATGTGTTCCTTACCAATATAAAATGAAAATAAGCTGTTATTTTCATTTTAATTTTCTATCTATCTCATAAGGAATTAATTGAGGAAAATCTGATGACCAGTGAGATTGATACAGGAGATTGAATTCAGTGCAAAGCTTGGATCTTACCTACTTTAGCACTTAAGATAGGATGTTTCATGAAGAACAGAGGTGCCCAAGTCAAAGAGAGCAGTTCAGCAGAAGCTGAATGTGTTAAATTAACTTGTAAACAGAGCATCATGCCTTCCTGGTTTTCAACTGTCCAAAAGATTTCTAGGTTTCTGACTGCACAGTGGTCCAGTTTCAACAAGGAATGGAGTCCAATAAAACTCTGTTAATTGGTGGTGTACTCAAACCACTGAACTGTATTGTACTTGCTCACGCCCAGGGAGGGCTCAGGGCTCTGGATTCTGTGTGGATGAAGATGCCACTAAAGTGCCAGTGAAAGGCATAATTGACATAAAATTTTATTTTTAATATTTCTTATTTGCTGTCTGTAGATAATGCTTCAAACAGGAACACAGAATGATTACATTTTAGTTTGGGGATTAAACTGATTCGCACCTGGTTCATTTCACTAAAACACCAGTTCTTATAGAAATGTAGATATATTTGTATGCTTCCAAGTTATAGGTGGTTTTGAAAATCCAGGACTCTATAAACTACATCCAAATGGCTAGATTTTCTGTTCTGGTAATACAAGTTCATGCACCATGTGAAAGAACAGAATATAAAGGAGCAGACTGGCAGTATCTTCCTAGTCATGTCCTGCTAAGTGCCAGCATATTTTTTTCTGATGTATTAAAGTGAAGTGTCTTTTTCTGCCAGGCATCTCTTCTGCAACAGCTCCCAGAACTCTTGACATACACTGATTTGCTATTGCTGTTTGAGAGATTTATGGAAAAGTGGTCTAGTTTTACATCAGTGGTGAGTCTTGAAATAAAAATAATTTGTTTTTTCCTGTTCTGGGCACGGTGAGGTTTTGGTGTGTCCATTAGTGTGACACAAAGTAGCAGGCCAGATAACCTCACTGAAATGTCTATTATTTCTTTTGAATGAGATTTTAAAATAATAAATGTAACTTCCTTATTATTGCTACAAACTATTTCTCTTGTGATAGAAAGGAAAATGCAGGAGGTAGCAGAAGAAAGCTTTTGCTTACTAGCTTGGAATCAAACTGGAAAGGTCTGCAACAAGCTCAGGCTTTTGCAGCTAGCCAATTTTGTGGCATGAATGGTAAACACTGAACACCATAAAGCTTTCTAACCTTCCTGGATCAGATTAAAGGTTCATATAATCCAGTACCCTCTCTCCATCTCTGTACAAAAGCAGATATGTAGAGAATAGTATATGATTCATCCCAGAATATTCTCCAATTTCAAACTAAGCCATATCTGCTATGCTCTGTAGCTAATATCCCATGATGAATTCTTCTTTTGTGAATTTATTTATTTTAAATCCATAGTATCCACGGTATGTCAAAATATTTTACAACTTAATTGTGGGTTATGAGAAGAAGTACCTTATATTTATTTTGAGCTTGTAACTATCTTTGTCTGATTAACTCTTTGGTCTTACTCTATTCACCTTCTCCATTGCCTCTCATGACAGGTCACTATGGTTGAGCTGTCTTTTCCGGGCTGAAAAATCCCTTTGTATTTAATCATTCCCTGTGTAAAAACTGGTATGCAACTTCTGTTATCTTTGTCATCCTCCTCAGTATCTTTTCTAGTTTCATTGTATCTTCTTTGCTGGGAAGGCTGAGACTGAAGTGGTATTCAAGATTTAGTCACACCAGTCTTTTTTTAATTTGACAGTGTTTTCTGTTTTGCTTCTTATTGTTTTTCTAGTAATCTCTAGTTATTCTGTATGTTTTATTGACTGCTGCTGAGCATTAAGGTGATAGTCTGTACCTTATTTCCTGAGTAGGCAACAGGTAGTTCGGAGATTGTCACTGGATATGGACAGATATGATTGATTTTTACCATTTCCCTTGGTTTAAATGTATGAATATGATTTTCTGAGGGGACAGCAGTGGATATTATCTTGACTTTAGTAAGGCTTTTGACACTGTTTCCCCTATCATGATTGCAGACAAGGTGATGAAGTGTATGTTAGATAAGTGGACAGTGAGGTGGATTAAAAACTGGCTGAATGGCTGGGCTGAGAGGGTTGTGATCAGTGGCACAAAGTCCAGTTGGAGGCCAGTCACTAGTGGTCTATCCCAGGGTCTGATATTGGGCCCTTTACAGTTTAACATATTCTATCATGACCTGGATGATGGGTCAGAGCGCACCCTCAGCAAGTTTGCAGATGATAAAAAACTGGGAGGAGTGGCTGGTACACTGTGTGGTTGTGCTGCAATTCAGAGGGACCCCGGCAGGCTGGGAATTGGGCACCTTATGACATTCAGTGAAGGGAAGTACTGAGACCTACACCTGGGGAGGAATAACCTCATGCACCAGCACATACTGGAGTCCGACCATCTGGAAAGCAGCTCTGCAGAGGAGGACGTTGTTGGTCCTGGTGGACAGCAAGCCGACAACAAGCCAGCAATGTGCCCTCATGGAAATGAAAGCTAACGGTATCCTGGACTACATTACGCGGAGTGCTGCCAGCAGGTCAAAGACTCCATCAATGATATCTCCTAAATTAGAAAACTGATAATTAATTCCTATGCTGCGTTTTCTGTCTTCTGTCTTTAATAGTTAGTTATTCTTTTGAAGACTTTCTTCACAACTGTCCTTCTTATATCTCAGTGTCAGGCTTCTTGTTCCAGTGTATTTATTAGTGTTTATGGCTTCTGTGAGACACTAAATACTCTTTAGCATACTTTTAATGTTCAACTTTCTGTTCTTTTCTTATTTTCTTCATTTAAATGCAATTCAATTTTTTTAAGGACATCTTACTTTGATCAGCTTCTTTTACTGGCTGTTTAATCAGTCCTTTTTCTGTTTGTGTGATCTTTTCTAAAGTCTTTCTTGAACAGGTTCTGTGGTGCCCAAGAATAATTCAGTACCTCCCTCCAAACATATTTATAGCTACCCCTTTATTTTTTATACTTCCCCTTTCTGAAATTAGGCATTACTGTAGTAATGCCTGCATGACTTTTGTCAGTCTTGCAATTATAATATCCTATGAATTATCATCCTTTCAGAGTTTCTGATACACCTATTATGCTATGTCAGCACCCTCATTAAAAAAAAAAAACACAGGAATTCTACCCCTTACCCCATCTTACTTCTTAAACTACCACTTGTTTAGAAGAATGGATGCATTTGATCTGACTTACTGGTTTTTGATGCCTTTTTTTCATATGGGACTCTGAAGTAGGCCTTGATCCTGAGTCTGTACTTCCTACTCAGAAAAAAGCCATGACTGTGTGACCAATTATTCTTAGGGCTATGCTTTGGTTAGGAAATATTTCTAGAATAAAATCTATGAAACTTCAGATGCACTTTTTTTTTTTTACTTGTCTTTGCTGTGTGCTAACATAAAAGGTAAATAAAATAATAGATAAGAAAAAATAAATAGTTCATTCAATTTTTTTTACAACACATAATTACTTTATCTAATGAAATGCAATGGTTAGATTAATCTGTATTGACTGTTCTGTATTGCCATGATGGTGTTGTTGAGGAAATACAAACATTTATTTTCCATGTTCTGTATATCAGTTTTCATTTTAAAGAGCTGTTCTGTAAATCTTTTTCTGAGGTATACATGAAAATCACCCACTTTCTATAGGAAAACTCATGATGAACTCATCAGGAAAGGAGAAATTTTGATTGCTGAAATAGAAGAAAATATGAAGAGCTTGCAAAAAAATGAGAATGTGACAAGCCATTTAATCACAGACAGATTCATTGGTAATTGCAAAGTAAGTAACTTAGTAAAAGGATATGAGAACAAACATGTAGATGGACGAATGTGAGTGACTTAAGGAAAACAGGTAGATTTCCATTTCCTTCACATGCGCTCTGGCTCCTCCTTCCTCTGCTTGCCTTTCCTCTGTGCACTGCTTCCATACCTCAGGCATTCTCCTGATCACTCGCATTCATTCCTCACTCCGAAACTTTGCTTCTCAACGTTCACCCTGTTACAAACGCTGGCCCATGTACCCTGCTGCCAGCAGTGCCATGGACCAGCTCCATCCTCTCCTCTGGTACCTCATGTCCTCAGGAAGCAGAGAGCAAAGGAAAAGAGCAGGCTGTGGTCAATAGGTGTATTAGAGGCTGACCCACGCAACGCCTAGTACATATGAAGAATAATCTGCACTTTCATCTGCAGCATTGGCTCATTCTTCACGGTGAGACATCTTTAATTGGTAATGAATATCCTGATAAGAAGATGCAGCTTAGAACTTTCAAAGAGCAAGAAAAAATATCACATATGTAAAAGAATATTCCATAGTTTGCAGTGCAAGACATTGATAATGGAAGTCTTGCCCTTTAAATCACTTAAAAGTGAGATAAAATTTTAAGTGTGTATTAATGTCTGCTTTGGCAATCGTAATCATGATGAATATCTTGATAAGAAGATGCAGCTTAGAACTTTTAAAGAGCAAGAAAAAAATATCACATATGTAAAAGAATATTCCATAGTTTGCAGTGCAAGACATTGATAATGGAAGTCTTGCCCTTTAAATCACTTAAAAGTGAGATAAAATTTTAAGTGTGTATTAATGTCTGCTTTGGCAATCGTAATCATGTATGTAAAATTAGGCAGGGAAACAAGAGTTTGAAATTTCACATAGCAGAGAATCTACTATATAGTACTTTTAAATCTTCTGTGGATAAAAACACTTGTTTTATGTTTTGTGTAATGCAGTGTTAAAGCAAGGTGAGACGGTTCATATAGCTATCCTATAAAGAATAAACAAATACAGTATTTCTCATCATTTTCCATTGACAAAGTATTTGAGATGTTTTTTTCTCTGTATTTTAGAAGCTATCTTACATCGATCTATATGAAACTCTTCAGTTTACTGTTAATGTTCTTTTTTAAAAAAACTGCCTTCAAAATTAATTTAAAATTAGTGTTTAACCCACATATTCTCAAATTATTTAAAATTATGCTCTACAGTTTTTTTCTAGCTGCAATTTATCCATTTTAATGAGATGGAGGTTAATGTATTTATTATAATTAATGAACATTCATTTGAATTACTTTGCAGCACTCTGTGTTCTGATACTTGTATTCACAGTTGCTTATAAATATGTTCTTTCTGCTAGATAACTGCTTTGGCAGCAATTCTGATTTTTCAGAAAGAAAATCAGAAGTGCTTGGAAAATACCCTCTGAATAGTAGAACACAGTAGCTAGAACGTCCTCTTTCCCCGCTTCTACTTGATCAATACCAAAGCTTTAGCAAATAAAAGTTTTACTTGAAAAAAAGTTTATCTTTTTTTTTCCCCATTCATGTTCTGTGCTCCTCTGCGAATGAATTTGTTATTTGTTATGGAAAACAAAAAATGGTGATATTGTAGAGCAGTGCAGTTGTGCAGAAAAGGAAAGAAAAACATCACAATCCCAAGGGAAGTATCTATTTCTCAGTCTAGATTTCCTCATATATAGGTGCTGAAGACTGTGCTAAGAGGGTTTGTGCTCCAGACTAGTCTTCAAGCAGCCTAGGGGTAGTTTAAGGCAAAAGGCTCAACATACTGTGGCAAAGATAGTTCTTAATGAAAGATGTTACTTAATAAACTACGTGATTACAGAGAATTCTTTTCTTTAGCTGACTTGTATTTTTGCTGTTATAATTTCAATCCAGGGTAAAAAATTTTGTTTTATTAACAACTGCCATAAAGCAATTCTAGCTTAGCTCTTTGGTTACTGGACAGGAACTGGGGAAATTGATGGATTAAGGATAGCTAGACTATGGTTATATTAACTGTAATTATTTTAAACCAGATAAGACTATTGGGATCTTATATCTGGCTTGTGTGGGATCAGAGTCTTTTGAGTCTATGCATCTGTTGGTATTTTAGTAAGAGTTCACTGCTTCACCAACTTGCAGAATTCAGGGTAAGCAGCTGAGGTCAGTATTTATAAGCCAGGAATGATTCACAACTACTTCTGTTTTCCAGCACTTAAATTTTATCATATTTGAATTACACCATCTCTCTTGGCTAGAGCATCCAATCCTGCTTTAAAGCAAATCATGCATTGTGTGACACTTGAGAGTATCTTGAGTCTGATACTGTAGGATGGCAGCTGTTCTCTCTCATTTAAGCAACTGTTCACTTGGAGATATTAAGCAGCTTCCATCTGGCTGGAAGTGGCTACTGGAAACCCAGTTTAAACAAAGGTTGAAAAAAGCTCTCCTTAATGGGCCAGTTGAATTCAAAGCCTTCAGGAGCATCTCTGTGAAAAAGTCATCTACCAATCCACAAAAGCATTTTGAAACCAGACTCATTAAGGAAGCTGCAGAACATGTAAAAGATAAGTGGACAGAACCAGGTTAGTGCACATGTAATAAAAAATTTGCTTAATTTAGGAGGACTGGTAATGCTGTATAAGAATCAGAGGTCCTAAAGGTCGGCATCCCACTACCCTGGTTAGTTCAGGATTTAGGTGTTCTGTGCAGTCTGGGAAAGACGGAGAGGTGGAGAGACAGATCTGAAGGGGACTTCACAGTCTGGAACAGAAATTTGGGATTAATCTTTCTAGAATATTGAAAAACCAACAGCCATAAAGGTCAGAAATTATCCTTTCTGTTCAAGCTGCCTTGTCTCCAATGAAGACGGTTTTCATGGACAAATAATACAGAATGTGGTTAGGAGAAACTTCTGCATCTTTTCTTACGGAGCTATTGAAAGTCCCCAGTATTGTTGGGGAAGTGACCAAAGCAGTAGGAAGGGAGATAAGTACTCAAATGTCCAAAATAAAATCTCATCCATCATGCCCACAGTCAAGTCACAATTCTGTAAAGTCGGTATCAAGAGGAACAGACAACACGAGCTGTACACACAGGTGCAGCTCCCACTGGTTTCTTACCTTGTGGTCAGGTTAGATGGCATTCTCGGGCTGTTTTGCTTCCCTTGGTTGGAAAGACAATACAAGAAAGTGCATTCATGATGTAAGAACTAATCCAGAGCAGTACTATAGACTTTGTTATGAAGGACAGCAGGCTAAATTATTGCACAGCTTCTTCCCATCTGTGAGTTTGCTCTTGTTCGCACCAACCATCAGAAAAACGTACTTGTTGCCTTATCCAGTAGCCCAAGAGAAGCAACGCTGCAGCAGCTCCGTGTGTGTCCTCAGGTCCAACCTGTAGCACACCTAAGCATGTATTCCCAGTAAGCATGTGCAGGCACACACACACAAACCATGTATACAGTACATATGTACACACACAGAAAACAGCACTCACGGAAATACGAGCAGGATCAATGGCCTCCCCTTCACCTTTCCAACTGACCAGAATGAAGGCTGTTAGGGGGAAACACAAGTCCCGTGGCTGGACTTAGACGCTCAGCCTACCCAGCAGCTGCCCCCTGATCTCCGCTCTCCCATGCTGCTCCCACCTGCACCTGCCCTGCTCCAGTGGTTGCTGCCAACCTCCCTGCCTTGCACACACCGACATACACCCGCCCTCCCTCCGGATCCCTCCAGGAACTGGCCTTAGACAACCAAGTCCACCTCATAACTGGCCCGTGGATCCTCTTGTCTCCAGCTGCTGCCCGCAGAGAGGGATGGAGACAGACACATGCACAGCCCAACCTCTCTGTCGATGCTGCCCCTCCCACTGCATGGAAACCAGGCTCCTTCTGCCCTCCAATGGAGGTTAAAAGGGACTTCTAGAACAGATCCCCATAGCTTCTCATGGTAACCTGCAGTACCAACAGTTAAAAAAACTCCAACCAACCAACCAGAATCATACAGATTTCATGAATATACTCTAGGAATGTATTTAATTACAAAGTGGTTTTGATAGTCTATCTAGACCCTTAAAAAAATTTGGAAGATTTTCTTTTCCTACAAAATGCAGTAATTTTTCTCATTTGTTTTGTGTTGTAAAACAGTATTAACCAAATAGCCCATTTGCTGGAACAGTTACTAAATCACAGAACTTCTTTGGCACACATGCAAATAAAAGCCTGGGGCTTTACATCAATGGCCACTGTGTGTAATGCGGAGCACTGCTGCACCCTGGCCTTTGGGCTGCATCTGGGCCTTTGTGTATTTTATACAACAACTGATGTTCGTTATGCAAGATCACTTCTGCTTAACTTTTCTCAGACTTGATCTAAAGGACATATTTCGGATTATTACAACGTCTATTACCTCTTGCCCAAACAGACACAGTTCTCGGGTTTTTTGAATAGTATCAATTTCTACAAGATAGAGAGACAAGATTTAAGTATTTTAAGGTACTTTTATTTAATAAATAATTTCAGTAATAGCACTGTAAAAAGTGAACATCCGTTAAAACAAAAAGGCACTTAAAACAAGAATATGACTAGGATGTAGTTTGAACGGTCAAAGGCAAATATACATGGCGCATGTCAAGAATGATGTGTGACTCATGTCACATGACAAACTATGCAATCTTAGCTACAGGGTAAAGACAAATTTACAGCTAAGACTGCTCAGAACAAAGAAAAAAAAAAGCTTGTGTTCATACAAAAATACTACAAAAAGAATCGCAACCAAATACGTTAAAAAGATTAGAAGCACCAGGCTTTAAACCAAGGAAATATTACAGAATAAAGACACAGTATGATGTAAGGCCCTTATGTGTTTTGAGGATGTCTTGGTAAGGTACTTCATGATACTGCCACCCAGGGCTCAAATTTACAAAGAAAAACTAATAAAGTTACCAGTCAGCAACTTTTTCAGTAATGGCACGTGTTTTAAAGCTATTTTTTCCTTCTTAACATTCTTCTCAAACTCTTTCATTTTAACCATAACCTGGCAATAAGCAACTTCAAAAATTAAAAATAAGTATGCACACACTTTTCAGTCTTTTACACTGCTCACTTCCAACTTACTCAACTTACCATACACTTAATCATATGTCTAGCAAGTAGAAGACAAATTAACCTCCAGCTCCATGCTACATGAGTTTAATTATATCTGCAAACTCAAGCCCTGATTTCCCTGTAAAGCTAAAAAGTTTAATACTACACGGCTAGGCAGAGCCCTCATGCTGATTGCTTTAACCATTTCCCTCCCAGCCATGCCACAGCAGTATCTCACCCTGCAGAAAACCTGGATTCACAGCACAGGAGTGGGAAAGGTCAAAAAGGCACCATGTGACCTTAGCTGACTAGGCTACGCAGTCTCAAGTTTTTTTGTCAGACCTCTGGCACTGATTACGTTTATTTGCAAAAAAAAAAAAAAAAAAAAAATTACATATGGTACATTGTCAAAACCTGCACAGGAAAACAAACCTATATGTAATGAATTAGTAAAATCACTGCAGTTTGCCCTAAATCTATCTCACTGTGACTACAAAAATTGCTGTCGCATACAGTGTTGTGAAGTTATACAAGCAGTGTTCATTTTCCCTCGTATTTAGGATTGACCACAGTTGTCACTGCACTCTTGTAAATAGGATTTTCACCCTAGAAAAAGAAAAATATCTATATTAATATTGAAAGAGATAAAAAAGCATTGTGTTTGTGAGAAGTGTAAAAATTAGCTTAAGAAATTGCCCATTAATGTTTTGTTTGTACACAAAACCAGCTTAAGTCAAACTAGTTTTCCCTCTACCAACTTGAACAAAAGCATGCTCAGCTAATAAAGCAAAGGGTTAGGGCACAATCCTGTTCGGTTTACACCACAGATTTCCTTCAAAGCGGCTGAACCTCGTGTAGTCATCTCGGGGCTGAGCCATCAACTCAGAGATGTGCAGCCCATGATATTTTTTAAAGAAGAATAGAATTGTAAGCAACATTGATTGAAACCATGACTGACCACAGACTGCATTCTGCTATTAAAAAACCAATTAAATAGCTTATCTTGTATTATAATTCTAGAAACAAAGTGGGAAGGGTTGTGGTATTCTGATAATACACATTCAATATTTATATTGAACATTCAGCACTTGTCATTCTCATTTTATTCCCGCAGATCCCCCCAACCCCCATATACGCAAAACACACAGTTAAAACTAAGAAACTTCTGTACTGGTGCAAATGCTGTAATAAAAACGTTATTCTTACTGATAGGAGAATGCCTACAGAACAACTGCTTACATCTCTCTTGCTGAGATTTGAAAACCTCATTGAGCTTACTTTAAGCTTCCTTTGGTCCCAGGTTTCCTTTTATCTCAGTAAATCTTACTCCCTTTATGGCATCCTTGCACACTTAGGATGAACAGCTTGAACTCAAAATTAACAGATAAACCTTAGTAGGAGAAAGGGCTACTGCTACGACTCTACCAATACAGCCTGGATCTGCAGTACCGTGCTCTTATCACAACCTGAACTTCAACCTAAATAAATGTTGTTTCCAGTATGAAGCTCTTCTGTGCATACACAAATAATTCCCGAGGAAATTCAGGAGAGTGCAGATGTCAGCCTGAGCACAGTTCGGGCCAGAACTGTATCTGGGCTCATCAGTAGTAAGAGGATTTCTCACCCTTTGAAGTTCCCCCCTATCTGAGATGGCCTATATAACCATATTAATTAAATTGTACTCTATTAAATTACACAGCATTTAAAATATTTCAGGTTAGAACAGTTAACCTACAGCCAATTAAAGGAAATCTTCCCCCTAGACACACAAACACCAGGTGTGCCTGTTTTTTTCAGGGTCATAAACCTAGAAAATCAACTGGGAATACCACAGGATGTGCCAAAAGGTGACAAGGCAAGCAAGAAACCAACTTGGTGGGAAATTTTCATATCACAATTCCTGGGAAGTTTGTTGCTTCTATTTGCAAGAACTGGTATGGGACAAGTGAGTGATCTACCCCAACAACAGTAGCTGCTGCTAAGGAAGACCATTTAGCCGGTGTACTTCCTTTCTATCATGGTTCCTGTCGGAAAAAGGGTGTTCCTCCTTAAAGCCAGCTTCTCTACATGCAAAGAGCAATGAGGCACATCCAATCCCGCCTAGACCTGAGAGACTCCAGCCCAGTCTCTCAAGTCCAGCCAGAACCTGGATTGCTGGACAATGGAAGTGAAGGTTCTTTGTTCACACTTCTCAAGATCTGAGTCAGCGTCATCTGGCTTGAGGTGAAGGAGGAACCAAGTGTGCAGTGCTGGCTACACCTCACAAATACATAGTAACAGCAAAAGATCCTTTTATTCGTTCCCAGGCAAACTCTGTCTTGATTAAAAGTACATCAGCTACTGGTTTGGAAAGGGATGGGGAGTTAAGGGTTTTTTGTTGTTTGGTGTTTTTTTTTTTTTAATCATAGAAATAGTGTTGTGGCAAGTTCTCAGCCAGACAAACTAATCAATGAAAATTATCCCTCTCCTCCCAATATTTTTCATAAAAGGCTTTGCAATAGTAAGATGTAAATAAAACTGGAAAAACATCCAGGGATGATGAGGGATTTAATCTGTAACTGAAGTATCTCATTATGCCTCAAAGTTCTTGGCAATGTACATTGCTTGTTTTCTCCAGAAGTTTTAATGGAGAATTTTTAAAAATCTAAGTCAGTAAAGTTTATGATGCAGAGGAAGTCTGTAAGCTTAATAGGCTGTATCATATGCAGACTAGAAGATGCTGCACAGCTTTTCAATGGCAAGGCATTTTGTAATACTTGTTACACTGTGCTTTTAACCTTCAACATCTTACAAAACAGACTACCCCCAGCACACACAGGGAGGTATAAGTTTATATTTTCTAGTTGTACAAGAGAGATAACTGCTATCCAATAGCGTAGGAATTGGTCTAAAGGTTAGGACTAAAACTTGAGAAATTTGCAGGGCACTGCTCATACAATTAATTTGAACTTGGAATCAGGTTTAAAATGCAATTCGCACAGTAAGATTGTACATTTTTTACCATAATGCTTTTTCAAGAGAAATCAGAATTTCAAATTTACATGCTCTGTATTTAGCATAAGCCCCATTTACAAAGAAATTGAAACTCTGTACTGTCCTCCCTTGTACTTGTGTTTTACGTTCCTAAGAACTCTCAGAAGCACACACTAGCAGTTAGGTCACTCAATAAGGCACTTAACCAGGTGTCTCCCCATGTCAGCTGAGTCTCTCAGTTCCCATTACAAATAACAGAGATTTAGTCAACACAGACAGAACCATTCAGCTTAACCCAACCTCATGTTTGATCAGCTGAACAGCTCTCGAGGCTCTACTGCCTATAACTGCAACACAGGTGCCCAACAGATTTGCAATTCCTTCCCTGCTATCTTCTCTTAGACAGCCAGCGACAGCCCTGGCCTTTCCAGCCATACTCAATCACCGTATCTCAGCCCTGGCTTGGCGAGGTCTCCTACAGACAGCTTATCATTAAAATTAACATGGAAGTAACAAAGAAATGTCCACTAGTCCAACATGATTCTCACCTCGCTTAGGGCCACTCACAGCTGACACATGGTATAAACTTTCAGAGATTAGCAGCATTCCAGATTTTTAACTGGCCACTAAAACGTGGTATCCCAAACTTGCTGTCTTAGACAAATACTACTGTTCTTAAATAAACTGCTTGCTTTACACCACTGCAGAGAATACACTTGTTTAAGCATGCAAAGTTAGGGAAAACAGGTTTGCCACATGCCCCTATAAATGAAAACACCATGCACACTTAAACCAAAATAAAAATCAACAAACAATAACCATGTACAAGATCAGATGAAATACATTAAAATAAAGATGGAGGTATTTTTAAAAAGCACCTTCAGCAAAGAATAAAGAGCTACGTTCTTGCAGTAGTATTCATTTTCAACCAAACTGGGCTATACAGAGGGTAACAGTTCAGTCTAGTGTAGCATAAAGATGAACCTGTATATAGGATGTTTGATTAAGCTTCTTATTTCTTTTTTCTCCATGGACTTACTCTTATGCAGTCACATAAGCTACCTTTATAGCAGGTTTAAGTCCTAAGTCACTGCAGGAAACTGCACTCTAGAATATATAAACTCATCCACATACATTGCTCAAGAGCCAGTTCTCAATATTTTCAGCTCTCATTAATATCCATCATTATTTTACAGTAATATAAAACGAGTCATCTGTCAACCTGTAAATACGGCGGTTGCATCAGAGGATGAAGCAAAGGCCAAGGTTAAGGGCCACACAGACGACAGAGGGCATCACCTACCATGATGGGAAGACCAGAGGGAAGCAGCTAGCCTGCTACCAAGTAAATACTCTTTTAATGGCACAAATCTAAACCAGATAGGCAGTAAAGACAGTAAGGCCTGACAGCGGTGAAAGGACACCAAGACAGTAGCTACACTGCAGGCCAAGGACAAATTGAGCTTGGTTCAGCCTAGGTGGCTTGAGCATCAACTGCGAGGATACCATGGCGACAAGTCACTCACAACATCATGGATCAGGGCTGGTGAAGTATTCGGGCACCTGGTCCATGCGAAGTTTTATTGTGCTGCAGTTTCCTCCCTGCAGTAACCAAGCCCACGTGTGTATGACTGCTGTGGAACAGGGGGAAGGGTCAGACAAACTGCACACAGTTAATTTTATTGTACATGTATACACCTGGAGGGAACCTACTGCAGTGTAATTTTCTTCTAATGGGACTTCAGATTACTTTCTTGCCTTAGCAATAAGATAACTCTTTCTTCACCTAAATGAAAGGTTACTTCAACAATCTAAAAACCCCAGAAAATCTTAGTTACAGAGGAAAAGAGGATTTTCTTCTTTTACTTCATGTGGGTCACCTATTCTGCCAATACTGATCTCCTTTTCAGTGGCCAATAAAGCTAAACCCACTTCCCTCTCTCCCCAAAGTTCTGATATTTCTATGAATACCAAAAATTATAAAGTCATGTTTAAAAAAACAACCCTTTCGTACTTTTAACCTTTGCAGTGAGTGAAACAAAAAGGCAGAAGTCAGTCCCTCCCATTTACACAAGAGGAAAGTTTTCTGCAAGAAGTACATTTTGAGGAGAAATGGCAGCTCTAAGGACCTTAGATCCTGAAAGTCATGGGGGGTAGAGAACAAGAGCACAGAATGGAAGTTACACACCATATGGTTTGTTAGATGCTTGTCCTGCATGCAACAAAGTACACAATTAAGTGAATAGCAGAAGAGAAGGTAACAAGACTTAACCAGATGGATTATGTGAAATGTTAGAAAGGAGTAAGAACTCCATTTCTTCCCTAGAATAATCAACTCTGAGAAGAAAAATGGAAAGAAGGTGAATGTGGTCAGCGTGGCAAGCAAAATGAACAGTTTTACAATCAATTTTGGACACACTGGAAAGTGAAATAATTGCAAAGAGAAAAGGAAAGTATATTTCATCAAGGAAGGGCTCAGAATGCTAGACAAAGTATTTGGAATTGTCACAGTGAGGACAGATAAGAGCTTAAATCCTCTTAATTCCTGCTTCCTCCCTTCATTTTCCCTTTATGAAATCTTTTGAGTGCAACACTGAAAAAGACAGCAGACAAAATAAAATTAGAGATACAGATCCTTCCCTTCCACTGGCTCCGGAAAAAAGCCCTTGGATATTTAAAGGGATGTGCTGCATTCCCGACTTCTTCATTCCCCTCCCGCTAATCTGATCTCTGTACTTATCTCTCAAGGCTCTTCTGACATCCATTCCCCATCTCACCTTCCCTTTCTCATTCCTTCCCCAGCAGCTGGGGATCCCAGGGAAGCAGGAGAACACCTAAAGCATTCCAGAAAGTGCAACCTCAAAGTCTACGGAAGATCTCGATCCGTGACTTCTGGTTTACTGACTTGTTCTTCTGGATGCTGCTGTTTCTCCTTGCATGTTGGGTGTGAAGAGAACTGAAGTCAGCATTTCCAAACAGAAATGAGGTGTTCGGGCAGAGTTTAGGAGGGACTAAAACTAGGGGGAAATAAAGTGGACAAGAACATTTTCTCCTCTCGTATTTACGTGTTTTTCTATGGAGACGTCCAAGCTGCCTGGGCTACAAGGACTGTGATATTGCCAGTTTGAATAGAAATAAGGATGGAAAAAATAAGATGCATATTTAATTATAAACATCAGTAGAGTATATGCATATCACACTTTAAATACAGGTTAGTTCTATACTAGGTTAATAAGCCAAAGCAGTTAAAAAACCCCCAGAAATCTGTAAGACTACTCTGAATGTTCCCAGAGTTATTCTAATAAAAACAGTGATATTTATAGGCTGGATTATTTTAGGAATATCTAAACTAGCTTTGCAAATGTATCAACTTCAAGCAAACTGACTGCTGATTTGAGGAAACAGAAGACAAACCCTCCCCTGAACACTGTTTCTCCACAATCCAAAGAGCTTCTTCAGTCCTAGCAGCTGTTCTATTATATACCTACACATTTAGCTGCCAAAAAAACCTCAACTTGTAGAATAGTTTAAGGCAGTACTGGTGGTATTAGTAAGTAAGCAATCTTGCTGTCAAAGCAAGTTAAAAATTTTCAAGCTGCATTCTTTAAAATCCCAGAATCAAAGTAGCATTAGATAAACTCATCAAGACTCAAACTGTAATTAACTGATTGTGACACACAGTGAGTTTGAAGTGACATGCAAAGGGAAAAAAAAAGGAAGAAAATGAAAGAAGATACAAACTGAGACTTAGAGACCAGCTTTACGTCCATAGTTTGGATTCTTGAAATTGTTAATAGGGCTCTTGTATATTGGATTTTCTTGCTGAAGTAAAAGAAATGATCAATGTCGAATAATTCAACAGGAAAAAAAAAAGTAACATTCTCAACTATCACTGAAAAAAAATAATAATCATGCTATATATAAAGAAAAGCGTTAGCAATTTTTTTTCCCAGCATAGAATTAATTCATTTTCTTAAATAAAAACAGAAGGCTTCCTAGGAGATTTTTTTAAAGTATTCTCTTATCAAGCATACATGGGTGTTGACTTCTACAGAATGGTAGTGAAGGGTTTTTGATTAGCAGATTCCTAAAATTCCCCAGAGGCAGTGACCCTATAGCCAATGTAAGCCTATAGACCATAGGCTTGTTTTTCTTGCATACTTTTCTGTTGACAAGGGGCTGGGGAGATTTCAACAAACCAGTACCAGCCACAATTTTGTGAGCGTCTGTTGGAATCTCCCAACTAAACCTGTATGAGTATTTATAAGATCTCTTTCACAAGCATAAAATTTTCTTCTTTATTTTATACAAAAGTGTCTCTCATCTTTCTGATAAAGATTTTAATAATATGTTATAAAGTATGGTAGAACTGCAACACTGAACTATTCTGTCACCATCACATTTTCTCTCTGAAATTTTATTTCAACTGAAGTTACTACTTGCTCTTCTAACCCAAGAGGTACTTCTCAAAGAGGGCTAGGTTTTTTGGTTGGGGTGGGGTTTTTTTGTTTTGTTTGGTTTTTGTTTTGGTTTGGGTTTTTTTTGCTAGTGGTAATACATAATGTGTTTTAAAGTCAGCTTAAAATATAGATATTTCTGCTCCTCCATAGGCCAAAAGGCAGGAATACAATCTGAAATCTTTAAGGCATGTGAACAAAAATCTTCTATTCTTCCTCAACTACTGTAGCTTTTATACAGATAAAAGCTTCTTGACTTACCGTATCCCACTTGGCATTCATCTTCTCCTTTTCAAATTTAGCAAATTCTCTTCTGTCGTGAATGATCATTAGTAGTTTCCAAATCAATAATAATGCAAGTCCAATAAGAACAATTCCAGCAACCACACCAGCTACAATGGGAATGATGTCAGGGCCGCTGGGGCATTCTAGGGAACAAAGAGAGGGAAGCATGATTTTACAGAACGGTAAAGGTAATGCATATCCAGATGCTTTAAAAATTTTATTTTTCACTGAAGCTAATATTTTGAATATCAGAGATATGCCAATACTATTTACCTTTCAAATAATGGAAGTTTTGGAATGTGTACATCCTGTAACATTCCAGCTTATTTTTATCCTTCTAATTTGTGTTTAGTCTTAGCAATAGAACAATTCATGTTCTGATGATAAAATCTACACACTGCTAACCCCTTCAGCTATTCATCTAGAGTATTAGAGTAAAGTAACTAGCAATTGTATTTTAAACATGCAAGAGCTCCAAGTCAAAGGTGGTGCTGGAAGGAGAGTACAAATGCAGATTAGCAAAAAGTCCCCACATACTCTTACCAACATCATTACAGAAAAAGGGTGTTCCTCATTTTACCTCAGATGGTTGTTATTGTTAGTAGCTAATATATAAAGATAAGTAATAACTTTGCTACTGAGACAGTTTTGGGGTTTTTTTTAGGCTATTTTCTCTACTTCGGAATTGATCTTTGCTGAAATAAAATTTAAAAATAGGCATATCTTCTTTGGATAAAAATATCATGTACTTTCAAAGTAAGTGAATTATGTGTTTGAAAAGAGTAATATAGATGTAAAATGATTTAAAGTGACTGACACAGAAATAATAATCCTCCCAAATAAAACCCAACTCTTATATTAATATAAAATTCTCAACAATCACAAACTGTACAAGGGCTTTTGCAGAGCTCAATGTACAGACTGAAGGAATTGGAAGCAAATAAACACAACTCCTGTGCTGTCAATAGGAACACCGCTTCCCCCCAAACTGCAGACTCCTAATCTTGGTAGCTGCCTCTGTAGGAGTGAGGGAAGTGGGAAGGGACAGGACAGGAATTGCTTGGGAACCAGTAAGGAACAAGTCTCTGCTCCACTGAATACAGCTCTACTGAACAGAGCTTTTTCCTTCAGCAATTGTATGGCACAAACTTAAGGTGCCTCCTGGTGCATGAAGGCTCAATTCAGCTCTTAACTAAGGCTACAGAAGTTTATCCATGCAGAAAAGGTCAGACCCCTTTGTGTGTAGGGTATATGTTGACTTGTCCTAAAAAGACAGGGCTCAAGGTCCTCCTCTATACTTGGGACTACATTTTTAGAGAATTTAAAACAATCTGAATTGAAGTGGTATGTATTTCTAAGAGCCACTAACTACTGATCTGTATTAAGTGATGATCACCTAAACGATGAATTCTGAAAATTCCTTGAGTAGAATACAGCACTAAACCTTTCAACACAAAACACACGCCTTACTTGTGTATCAGGCTTATAAAAATCAGGAGACCACACACTGCTAGTGTACAAAACCAGAATTTTTGCACTGTTAGATGCAACATCCAGTGATTTAAACTAACAATACTCTTGGTAAATAAATGTTAAATTACTGATTGAGCTACAGAATTGCTCTTTTTTTTTTTATCAGAAGATTGAACCAAATGAAGAATGGTTGACTATTAAGGATTAGCACAAGGCTTCTCAGATCTATTCTTGAGGGTACCTCAGTTAAGAAAAAGCAAAGGCTCCCAGCATGAAATAAATTCAGCAGTTCGCAGCACAGTACACAATTTTGTGGTGTTTTTTTGTGTAAGACTGGTCTCATATTATTAAGAAAAGGAAAAGAAAAAAGCAACAAAACCCCACAGATGTGATTGTTTCTAAACTGTAGCACAAGCCCAGCCAAAAAAAAATTATCAAAATTTAGATATCTAGGACTTGCTACAGGACAAGTAAAACAAGCCTGCAAAGCATGTCAAGTGGAAAATATGACATGCTTTAACAAATACACACACACACACAACTGACTTTTTGTTTTCAAAAAACAAAACCTGTTTCTGTCAGCCTAACTGTTGGAAAAAATCTAGATTTGAGAGACTTACATTCTTCTAAAGCAACTCAAGTCCCAGACATCCAAAACTTTCACTCAGGGAATAGGTACCTATTTCCAAATGCATTTAACTCCCACAAATCAACCAGAGCTACTTTGTGGTACACAACAACTGGATGAATTAACAACAAAGACAAAGGGAGAGTAGGCAACATCATGTTCATACCTGGGGTCTCTACCACGTGGACATTGGCTTCACCGTTTGAGTTGACAGAATAAGTGAAGTAGAACCAGCAGTCATCAACATCCTTCTCTTTGCAATGAGACAACGGATCAGGCTGTCCAGGCTGTGGCAACTTGTCTCGACTTTCTACCCGTGTCATGTTGAAATGCATACATTCCTGAGAACATGTTTCCTTCTTTTCTCCTTTATCAAAAGCTCTGCATTGAACACAGTCCCTGTAGAAGTACAAATCAGAAGCAATGCTTTTTAATATGTTCACAAAAGATTTCTAGCATTTAATCTAAAGAAATGTAAAGGAGAAAATGTCGGGGAAAAAAACCCAAGAAAACCAACTCTTTTCCCATAAAGGCCAGGAAAAAATAAAGCAAGACATGGCTTTTTACCAGCCAGAACATTGATGCACCTTCTGATTAACAAAAGCCCTCTTCAATAAATTCCTCCTTCTCTGGATGACCCACAAGTTTTAAGGACAGGAAAAAAAATTTACCTAAATCTCTAACAGGAAATACGGCTAAAACTTTTTCAACACTTCCACTTGCAAAATGAATACTCTCAGAGAAGGCAGAATATTTACAGTGAAACAGTATCTGAGAGACAGACAGGTTAAAAAGAACAAACCGAGTGACAAGCTTTAGAGTAGGATATCACTCTGAATAACTCATTGAAAAAAGCTGACTGATCAGGATTTTTATACTAAGACTGCACTGAAAGAAAAGCTTAAATTCAGCTGCACAAAGCCAGAAATCAGCCCAGCCACTAATCATAAACTTATTTCAAAGTTTCCATGCAGAAAATGCTTAGTTTCTAAAAACCTGGATTTCCAAAGGCAGGGATGCAAATTTCACTGGCCCACATAGATCTATGTTTCATTTTTGACTGTCAGGATAGTCTGACTTTTTCAGTAGTATTTCAGAATAGAAGTTTTAAGCAAAAAGCTTAGCTGAAGTTCTAACTATTCTGGATATTGCACGGTATACGTATACTTTTGTTACATTCATTACAAAAGCTCAAGATGATGGCACTGTACAGCCTGCCAGGTTATGTTCCCTCCAGCTCTGCAGAAGGCTGGCTTGCTGATAATCATACCTGAAATAGGGGAAAGCTGTAAACTGACTAAGTCAATCTCAATGATTAAAACTGATTTAACATAACGTACACATTTCTATGCCTAACAAAAATGGCAGGGAAAGAATTTAAGAAATAATTAGACCACCTGGAAGCAATCAAAATACTGTATTAATAATACTTTCTTTGTAATTATAGATTCTCACCTAACAACTTTTACTGTCTAAAGGGATGATATGATATGATGTCCCTACATTTCAGGGTAGAATAAAGACTCATTTAAAAAATTCTGCACATGTAAATATCACAAACTCAAATGCATAGAAGCTGGGACTTGGTTTTCTAGGTACCTACTTGTGCTCTGCACAGACACCAAGGCAAGTCTGACACATTTCACATGTGGGGCCTTGGAATTTGGGATCTGTACAGTTACAGGTGCCACATTCGCAGGTTCCTCTTCCATTACAAATCTGCCCATTAGATGCCATACATGGAAAAGTATCCAAAGAACAATCGCACGCGCTGCCAGTGAAGTTGGGGAAACACTCGCATACTCTGCATTTGCAGATACCATTTCCTGTGTATTGAAAAGATATTTCAGTGAAATGAAGTCAAATATAACATGTAAAATTTATGACAGTAAGAAATAAATGTTCACCATCTCAGGACAGATACAGGGAAAAGAAGACTCTGGTGGAGAGATAATGAAGACACTAATGAGTTAAGAGCTAAAAAGTAAATTTTATCTCCGTGAAAAACTACTTACAGGTATTTCTCTGTTTTCCCATTCTCCTACATTTGGATTTCCTTTCATAAACAAAATAAGACGACTAGGAAAAGCTGATCAAGAGCAGTATAATGTGATGGCCATATCTCCTGGATGGAGAGCATTACAGCACTGCTGTAATACACAATTTTATATGTATAGATGCATTGATCACTCCCGTCTTTGTATCTATCACTATGGAAATTTATAGAGCAAGACCTAAAAAGATGAGGAATGCACTAACTTAAGACTTCACAATACAGAAAAATGAAACACCTTTGGCTCCCTAGAACACCACCATTCAGCTGCCATACTTCTGACCTCACTCACCCACCCAAACTCTATGCTCCTGACACTCTGTACACAGGAAACAACATATTTGTATCTCCAGAAGGGTGATTTGGATGAAATGGAAAGATCTTTGGCTACACCCCTCCTTCTCCATTGAGGATAAAGCCTTTAAGTCAATACTTGTCTCTCACCATGAATTTTGGACCACCACCACCATTGCTCCTATCCTTTGTGGAGCTCGTGAGCAATAGCGTATTCTGAGCAAATTGGACTGATGAGGTATTCTCATAATTCAGTTAAAGCTCAGCAGCTTCTCTGTTTTATTTTTCTATCGGTCAAAAGTGAGGTAGTAGTTACACTCCTACCAGGTACTTCCATGTGCAAAGCAGCCTAGGGAAATTATAGGACAAAAATACATGCAGCAAAATAGACGCTGGCTGCTGAAGGATTTTCTAAATTGCTTTTGATTTCAGGAATTAACTGCCATCAGAGTCTTGTTTCAAACACTTAAGGTGTTTTTCTGGATCTTGCACGTTCTAATCTTCACTTACCTTTCAGAACAGTCTCAAGATAGCATCTCACTGGTATCTTGTCAAGCACTCACTATTACAAGTAAGCTGAGGTCATGATCTCTTAATTGACGCAGTGGTTACACTGAGCCAGTATAACATTATAATCTCAGGACAGTTGTCTCAGCATTCTTTACTATAATACCTAAGGGTGATTCTGTAATAAACAGCAGAAGTCAAGTTCACTTTATGTCCTTCTTGGAGCTGTGATTCAAGGAAGGTGAAATGTATATTAACACACTATATGTTCATGATTACAGAGAGTTATTTTATTAATAGGCAAGTGTTTTCGGTCACTAAACCTGTGTATATTCTCTGTTATCAAGAGGCTATGATCTTTAAGCGAAGTATCACTACTCTACAGGGTAGAGCTGACAGATTTGTAAACTGCTGGCCAGTTTTGCCTGCAGAAAACTCTGAAGTAGTTTCTCACCTCCACAAATCAAACCATTTGATCGATCACAGTTGAAGTTATCACATTCACAATATTTGCCAGAATACACTTCATTGGTGTTTTCTCTTTTCTTGCATACACATTGTCCACAAATGCATTCTCCATTGTTACTGCATATTTCTGTACTGTTCTCTCTCCTGCAGTAAGCATCCATATCCTCACTATTTACTTCATCTGTACTACATTCACATAGTCTTCCAATACGCCCTTCATTACATCTGCAAGGTAAAAACATGACTGAAAATGTGAATTTAATTAAAGTCATACAATAAAAAGATTGCAAAAATAGCACAAAGAACAGGCGTAAAAGTGACTATTCTCTCAAGGGATATTCCGAGTCAAACTTCAAATGAGATTTCCAGCTGACATCTATGTAGCCATTCTTGAAGCCGCTGGAGCAAACTGGACTAAATTGCTCCTATGCTCGTTACTCGTTCCAGGTGAGAAATTATGCGTCACCACCTCTAAATTGCCACATAATCACTATTAATCCCTCTCTCATGTGACAGAACAATAATTATTTTTAAGTGACGGTGACTGTTCAATGTAGCAGCTGTCATCTTTCAATAAAAAGATTTCCCATGAACATCAGTTAGGCAGAAGAGTAGATGATCTTCAGAGCTGCTGAGCTGAGATCTTCAGGGATCAGCACTTCTCATTATAAAGGTTAAAATATTTATGAACAAATGGAGGTTGGTTTTTTCCCAGTAGTGACTGACAAACTGTTGTGGGGCAGCAGAGACAACAGTTCCATCAGGAAACTGCTACTGTTGCAAAAGCAAAAGGCTGTTCTTACCTACAGGTGTGTTCTCCCCGACATGAAACCAGGGAGACACCAGTGACAGTGAGACCAAGTTTAAGAAGTCTTTCTACACAAAGATGGGAAAATCTGTTCTCCATGTTTAAATGGAACATCAAACGCTGACTGCAAAATGGAGCAATGGACCATAAATACTGGATACAAAGTGGCTTATTTCTCAACTTACAGAATACTAAGCAGTTAGGGGGCCATACCTCAGTCTTTCAAACACTCCGTTAACTACCACCACCAACTTCACCAGGCAGATGTTAGTCCATCCTGCACTGAAAGTCCCCTAAGAGTGAAGTCAGGGTCATTTGCTTTATTTTTAATAAAGCACATATTAACCCATGAGGAACGAGAATTCTACATTTTGTTTCAGTTACAGTTCACTGAGCAGGAACTAATACTGTTTTCCAAACTCCTGGATCTTGTTTTCCTAGAGAAGGTCTTAATTCCCTTCTGCTCTTACCATTCTCACCTCAAGGGTTTCCAAGAAGAAACAGTTTTCATGCTGCAGGTTTCTTGGAGAGGAACAAAAAAAGGCTGAAACTTTGACTTACTAGGTTGAACTTGAACCAGTCTCCACTGAAACTCTAAGATTTTTCTCTGCTTTCATGGAGTGTAATTCCAGAAAATCCAGTATAATCTTACTTAATGTTCAAATGTCTAATAGAGAATGCATGTGTAATCTAATCCCTGTGATGGGCAATAATGGACATTTCAAAAACATAAGTATACAAAAAAAGTTATATTCTGAGAGATTTATGGACACATGCAGTTAGAAGAGACATTGTAACAAGATCCCAAAAGGTTAGAAATAAAGCAGAAAAAAAAGAGACTGGGATGTCATCCAAAATAAACCGTGTTCTTTTATGACTTTCTACTCTTTCCTGTTGTGAAACAATTGGTGCCAATCCGAATAGCAGCTCCTACAAAAAAAAAACTAGGAAGGATCTGAATTTCTTGAAATCAACAGACCTCACATTAGATGGATATAATTAGATCAGCATGAATACTTGCAAAAACATCACAAAGTAATCCCATTCATTTTGTCCCATAAATCCATAATTTTGCCATATTACATGGATCTTAAAATTAAATAAACAGAAAAAGCAGTAAGACCTATATCCTTTAAAGTACTGACTCCAGGCTAAATTTGAAATCTGACCTGTACAGCACTGGCAATCTAATGATCAATAATATGAATTCCAGCATAGGGATTATTTGCAGAGATGTACGAGTATGCAGAGTATGTTAAAATATCCTAAAAGAAATAGGTCTGTAACAGTAATTCTTGTCCTTTCACTAAAAAAAATTAGTAAACCCAAGTAAACCCTAATTGAGGAAACAAGGTCTTGCTCATATTTCTCTTTTGCAAAAACAAAACCAAAAAATGTCTGTTTATTTACCTGCATGCACCACATTCAAATGTTCCATTTCCTTCGTGGCAGGCTGGACTATTAGGTTCTCCTTCACTTTGACACTGACATTCACAGATGAACTGGAGATTAATTTCCACTTCTTCAGTGAATCCCAGTGGTTTAATTTTAATTGTTTCATTTTGTCCCTTCTTTGGGCATTCATTAGCCGTTACACTAATCTCAAATTTAACCTGCAAAGAAAAATAAATGGAGTGCTACACTACTAAAAGGAGTTTTGTCTGTACTATTAAAAAAAAATCCAACCGAGTGTTAGACACTTTAAACGAATTTTATATTTGGGTAGCAGCACATATACTGTAAGTTACCTCATCTCCAATTGAAATGTTAGAACATTTCCTTCCATCTTCTTGCGTGTCATTCACTCCATTCTTGCAGAAAGACTTATAACTTATTATCACTCCTTTTGGTAGCTTACTGTTTTCCAGGATAACCTCTGAAGAAAGGGACTAAAACAATATTTATTAGCTAACTTCGAATTGAGTTGCGTAAGCATTTTGCTGAAGAAAAGACATTATACAACTATGCACAATCTAAGCACCAATCCCATGGGCACACTGGAATTATGTAAACTCCAACGTGTCAAGAAACACCAGCCCAGGGCTGCCCATAGCCACGCCATGGTGACCCCTTCTCATGGCTGAACCCTGTTACGCAGGGTCAGGGCAGGTCTCCACAGACACTGGAGGCATCTGTTTGCCCCACGTAGTCCAATGGAGAAATGGGGCTCATTTACACAACACAGCAATGAAGAAAATGTTTTGGCGCCAAACTCAGGAGTCCCTGAGGTTTATGTAGACATTTTCTTTGGGGTCAAGAGGTTGCAAAATGGCCCTTTTCCCTTCCACACGGAAGGAAGGCAAGAACCGAAGATGCTGAAGAAAGTGTGGGCTTTGGTTGTGAATTTCCATAAAAATGGAAAACACAGAAGTAACTTTTCCTTTGTAATGTTGTTTTAAAGAGTGTACCTTTCTAGTCGTCTAACCTCTTATTGCCACAGTGTCTGAATGCCTAATGCAATGGCAGTGTATTTATAGTTTAGTATACTAACTTCCTATTTTGTAGGAAAAAATAAAATCCACCTTGGAGTATCTGCCTGAAAAACTCATAGTAACCTAGAAACAAGAAAAATTAATACAGCCTGAATAAAATCCAAACTTACATTGTATGCATCAATGATCAGCTGAATCACGTTGCTGGAGTTTGAAGACAATGTTCCCACTGCTGATTTTGGTATCAGATTTTTCAATTCCTTTCAATATTTATAAAAATAGAAGGAAAATTAGTGTCTTACTAACAAAGTATAATTTGTACAATAAATATTTGTATGGTGATATAATGCTTCAGTGGATTAACTAGTCAAGACAAAGTAGTTCAAAAAAACAAAGCTACGGTGTTGCCAGTGATCATCACGATTTTTGATGTTATGCACAGCACTAATATAAAGAAATATCCAGCCTTTTCTTCTCCTTTGCATTTTCATATTAAATTTGGCAACAGAATACTAAGACCTTCTCTTGTACAAGCTGATCACATACAGTATATCTTCAAGATCTTAAAGAAGGACCACACTTCTAGTTCATTAAAGATAGGCAGATAAAACATGATTTCCAATGAAAAAGAAAAAAAATTAGAATTTGAATGTAGTTTAAAAAACCCCAAAACCTCCCAAACCAAAACCACCTTGTTAGGTTAAAACAAGGAAAAATATGCATCTCCTTTACACAGTCATTTCCTATTTCACAATCGCATCCAGCAGTTTAGTTAATTTTAAACATCAGGAATATAAATAGACCACAAAGGACAAAATATGTGCTTTCATAAGTATGTCTCTTGATTCAGTGTCCACACCCACCTCAGCTATTTTGCTGTAAAAATTCACAAAAATTACCACTGCAAATATGTTCTCCACTCCCTCCTACCTATAAAGACAGGCAAGAAGGAGAGGCACTTTCTCCCTGGAAACTACACATGCATTCAGTATCGATTTGAACAAGTAAAAAAGGCTTAATAATAAAAACACGAGTAACAAAATACTACTTCCATGATCACTTAGTTCCGTAATTATTTTAATTTCAAATCAAGCAATTTTAATGATTTCAGAGCAAATCTGAGTCACTCTTACTGCTTGAGGGGAAAAAAGTACAGAGACCAGAAATACATGTTATTTATCTTTACCTTATAAACTGCCTGAAACTCTTCAGTAACAGCAAAAATTGTCTGAATATTGTTCTCACTAAGCTTCTGTACCAGATGAGCAATAGATGGATAATCCTATAAAAATCAAGCACAAAATGCAATTCAAATTTAGGATACATTGCTAGAAAACAATCAGAAAGACTTGACATCATAAATACAAGTCACCTTTAGAAACATACGCAAGACTTACAGTAACATTATCATATTCCCTGCCATGTAAAGTCTCCAGGTTAAATTCTTAATCTCAGTGTTCTCAGAAAATTATCTTTGGTAGCTTTCCATATGACCTATCTCAGTGAAAACCACTACCACTATTCCACAAAGAAAAGAAAAAATAAAACTGAATTAACTTTAGGTTTTAATTGAACGATATTCACTTAACTTTAGAAATATATGAACACACAAACTTTGTAAAGCTTACTGCGTTTACCCCATTCAGTAAATGTTTTTTTCACCTTTTGTCTGATCTACTTATTAAGAAACTACAAAGGTAATGTTGTTACGCATACTTTTACTATAAACTGTGCATCATAACATTTCAAGTCAAAAAAACCAGACACTGGCCAAGGAGCTCTCTATTTTACAGTATTTTTTACAGTAGTACACTACTGAACACAAAGACTAGCAAAATGATAAAATAATGGGACAGAGCAACCACAGTTTGCCAGTGGACATGCAGGATTATTAATTATTAAAAAGGTTAAAATCCAACACAAATCATAGCGTGAAAGTTGCCATTTCTTGAAATTTTCCAATCAAGACTGAATTAATTCTTGCACATTTGTTTTAGTTAAGCTAAAGTTGCTTGATGTAATCCAGAGGTAAATGGGTGAAGTTCACAAGATGTAGCAGTCTGAAACCTAATGAGGTTTTTTGAGTTTAAGCATCACAAAATATTAATTTCCCTAGAAGATGATGTAAAGACTTACGTAGTAGTGGCTCATTGTGTACACGTTATTTTCCAGATGACATTTCCCATCATTTGGTAAAACAATTCCACCAAGTTTACCATCTCCTGCAAAGTGAAATCCAGCATCTGTGGAAAACACTAATAGTCTTGTAACATTTCTCCAGCCAATTTGTTCCTTGGGAAACAAAAAAAATGGATTTTTGGTATTTTGCACCAGTTTATTTTATAGAATTGAGGACCAAGACTTGAGAGATAAATGTATGAAAAAGTAGACAGACTTAGGAGAAGCCATACTGCAAAAGCATCACCCTGGAAATCATATAAATCACTCAAACCTTAAAAGAACTTGCATTTAATTAAATGTTGGCTCCAAAACATCTGCTGCAGGTTTTTCACCACAGGCAAGAAACATTCTTTTTGAGATGTACTTTGGTCTGTTCAGTTCTCATAAGAGTACCTGAAGAGCGACGGGAGTTTTAGAAATCAGGTACGTTAGTCCAGCACTTTAATGTCAAGTCAATTTCTATGTCGCTACCATGCAGCCAGAGCACAGAGGACAACAATAGTATGTAGAGCACTGCTGCAATCCTGAATTGGAAGATTATGGCTTGCCCAGCATTGAGCTCTGAAAAATCATCAGGCCTTCCCAATCTAGTCCAGATTTGTGCCCAGCATACTGCTTGCCAGAGGATTGCCTTTTTTCACTGTCCCATGGGCATCCTGGCTCACAACTGCAGGGCCTAATTCTGCAATCTGCCCTTTCCTTTATTTGTTGTGTGGTGTTTTTTTTTTTTTTTCTTTTAAATTCTTCCATCATGTTGAAGCCCCAGTCAATTTAAGGAGAGAAGACCCTCTAAAAGTGTCACACAAATACCAGTTACCACTAAAAATAAAAAGGCAACAAAAAAACCTAGAAAGCTTATGATTAACACTGCACTTTTAAAATAAGACTCCAGATTGTTTCTGAAAGTCCTGACTCCATTGATCAAGAGCAAAAATAATATGATAACAACGCAATAAACTTTTTTGGGAGTCTATGTTGCACAGGTGCACAAAATGGTCTGTCAGACTACGGAAACATCAAAGAAGAATGCAGTGATCTAGATCTGATCTTCAAAAATAAACAAAAAGCAGGTTTCCATCTACTTCTGTCTGAGAAGCTAGAAGAAGTTACAATTCACCAAACCATTCTGAAACCAGAAGCACATAAAGCTTTGCAATAATTTCAGAATAGCTGCTTACTCAGGATTTCATACACTTGAGCAGAATTTGACTCTTCTTTTACAGCAAACTTTAAAAACTTTGTCTTGGGAATGCATCTATCTGCTGTGAACATAACCTCTAATCAGCACTTTCATATTTCCTGGTTTCACTCATTCACTAGAGGTCTCTACAAAAGACAAATGTGTGTATCCATGCAGTCGGCCTAGTCTTATCTTGTCTTGCTAGCATGGATGACATGTTCAAACATCAGCCGCCATAAAACACTAAGGCTGTATTCAAACAGTTTCATCTAATAGAGCAGTAAAAAAAGTAATACACACTTACCCCACAAACTGCAACCTGCATTATTGCATCAAATCCACCTTCAGGAGAATCTAGATTCCCAGAAATGTGCTGTTTACCTACAAGTTCATTGAATTTATTTCCTTCACTGGTAAGGCTGAGCACATTTTTATAACTAAATGGACTTGTACAGTTCTGGTCCCCTGTACAAGGATTTCTGAGTTTGGCTGGTGTTGTACTTATATATGGCATTACAGTTTTCTCCACAAAAGAGCCAAAGCCTAAAACAGAACAATAAAAAAAACCTGTAAGTTGAAGAATAGAAGTCTCTTACTTATATTATGACACATCAGAATGCAAATGCATTATAGCTGAACCGATGTCAGAAGTAGCTCTCATACTTGTTTACGTTCCATTTTCTCCATCAACACCAAGTATTCTTAAGTTCCTCAACAGGTTCTATGTATTAGATTATCTGTCATAATACTGCTAATTTAAAAAAAACCATTACTCTTCATACGTAATCACGTGAAAAACATCAGGAAGGAAACGATTTTTTTTTTTTTTTAAAATAGGCAAATCTTTCTTACCGATTCGAAAGTCTGAAGTTATTTTTTCCATTTCTAACATCAGAGCTGTTCCGAGACTTTTCACATTCTCTAAATCATCCTTCATGGAATAGGAGAGGTCCATAAGATAATAAAGGTCAATGGGGTAGTCTTCAGCTCTCTTAAATTTTAATGAAAATGTTTGAGGTTCCCCTGTTTCAGACATTGAACAGCAAATTGAAACCATTAAAATTCTACAATTGCACTGGCAAGAAAAATGCCTTTTTAAGGGAAGGCTTTGAAATACTGATAGAGGTTTTGAAATAGAGGTAAGTGATTTTTTTCCTCCTGTTAACTGAAATGCTTAACATCAAATTCTGATGAAAAAATTTAAAGAATTATTTCTTTCAAGTGTCCAACTTCTTATTTCTAAGGTATTTTGTCTCCCCATAGAAAATACTAGCCTGCGAAAAATCAAGCCTCTCAGTTGCTGCAATTTCAAATCTTCATACTGTAATAATTATAACAAGGTTCCTACAATATCTAATAGCACAAATTTTCAATATGAATTGGCATCTAGGATGACTCCAAAAATTTTCAGGGTTTAAAAAAAATAAAAAACCAAACACAACAATCACACATTGTTCAAATAGGTTTATAAAAGAAAAATCAGTTCTGGATGGAATATTTCAAGTTACTTTTGCATCAAGTACAGGCTGAGAGCACAGAAATGGCAGTGAGATAATGGCAAGTTACAATTTGTTGCAATTGTAAGTCCTGACCCTGAGTTTTGCCAACAGAAGCATGTAGTCTCACTCTGACGTTGAAAGACACTGCAAAAGAATTACATCACCACCTCTCCCCCAGAAAATGGAAAAGTATTCTTTTGCCTATTATATATGAAATAAGGAATATAAGTTTTTCTTCCCCCACCTCCCTCAGTCAGTGAAGTTAAATGGTGATATTGCTGCTGCTTAAGTCTGCTTAATAATTAGCAAACATTTGCTTAATACGAGCAAAATTAGCAAACCTGGGAAACCATTAGATAGGTAAAGTCAACAGCATATGGATCACGCAGCTACGCAGCATGGTTTTCACAAAAAAAACACCATGCAAAAAAACTCAAACAAAACCCCAACAACCAAAACCTAAAAGCTTTAGATTTTCCTTAGCTACTGTTTAAAAGAGCCTGCACAGAAAGCAAATATCCCCCTCTGCAAGCACACAGTCCCTCATCAGAGAACTTATGACCAAGAGAAGTGCTTATAAACAGAGTAATAATCTTCTGGGTAATTAGTTTCTGGTTGCCCAGGGCCCTCATATGTTGTGATGAAGAAAATTCTCTGTCAACAGATGAACAATAATTTGGTTTGAAGCTATGTATTTCTAATGTAACCCTTTAGAGGCAACAGCAAAATTGCAAAATAACTTTCCTTTCTTCTCCTCACCATGCTAAGCTTCTTCAAATCATATTGTATTTACTAAGGCAATCACCACCAAGCAGCTGACACTGAGTACAGACTCTCATTCCTAGTAAATACAACACAGCTGTTGAATGCATCTGCAGTATGTAGGAACTCTCCTTAAGGAGAGTATGTATAAGCCACTAGCTGTGTTTCCTCCCTCCCCCCCCCCATTTGAATGAAATAAAGTTCTCTTTAGGGGCTGGAAATGGTAGACAACTACTTTGTTGTCATTACTGTTGACCTGTGTCCACATGTTTAGCTTCTGGAAAGTATTTTACACAGTAATCCAAAAATCTTGCTGCGTAACTACAAAAGCATTCAGTTCAGACATGCAGACTTTAGGTGACAGCAGTACTTCAAGGGAAAGGAAATGCTCTCCTAACTTCTGTAGGTTTTTGCTCGCTCTTCTACTTTCATTCTAAGAAGCCACAGTGTAGAAAATCAACTACAAAATACCAAAACCAAACCAATTTTACCTTTCTGATATATGCATCAGTCCATGCTTTACCTATTTTTTCCTAAATTCTATTGGGAACAAATGATAATATATAACCTTCCATCTAAAAAATAATTAAAAAAAAGCCCAAACAAACAGTATTTGGGGTATCTAAACACCTGGGGCTGACCTGAAGGGTTCTGCTATCGTTCAGGTTATCTGAACCATAGTAGTTTCTTTAACAAAATGGTTCCACACTCAAAACAAAAAATGCAGATGTGGTGAAGGAAAAAAATCATCCAAAGACCAGAATGAAACTGCCCTTACCGACTCTTAGTTTCAGTACTAATTTTTGTGGCTGGATCTGTGTAATAGCTTCTGGTTTCAGCTTCTCTGCAGCACCTATCTTACGATTCGTTACTTCTCTATCTTCAAGCACCTGTTTGCTACCTCTGGGATTTTCTATATCTTCCACAGGACAGCCTTTACTCTTTAGTGCTGCCAAGTCATCACATCGGGCAGATGTTGGCTCTCCTTCTTGCAAAAAGTCCTAGAAAACACAGGCAAAAGAGTATCAAGTTTCTAGCTACCTGCAATTTGTTATACGCTACCCACAATAACTTTTTATGACTCCATCTGTTTTGTTTTGTTTTTAAAGTTCAGTAAAAAAACCCCACACAGAAATATGTTAAATTATAATAAATACACCAGTAACTACTATTTAGTCCAGGAGTTTGCATCTACGTATATTTATCTGTATATAAGATCTAAGCAAGATGAAAGAAAAAAAAAATGCCCAATGTCACCTCTGACAGAACCAGGACATTCTTTTAAATTGGTTACTCTAAAAGTGACAGCAGGTGGAAAAAGCTCTCATCTTCACGTGGTCGTCAATAACATGAACCTATTGTAGAGCCTACTTGGCAACTACCCTCCCTTTAAACTTTTTGTTTGTTTGGTTTTGGTGTTGTGTTTTTTTTTTTTTTTTTTTTTTTGTTGTTGTTGCTGTTTTGTTTTAAGGTGGTTTTTTTTTGGAAAGGCTTTAATTAAAGATTATGTAAGTGTACCTTGGTACTCCACGGCAAAATAATGGCTATACACTGATAGAGCAGAGGAAAGACAGACAACAACTCTTATTTTGGGGAAATTCAATCTGAAAGTAAGATCCATAAGCAAAACCAATACATAACTTTGTTCTGAACAACAAATTACCATTACCTCAAACCTAAAAAAAGCTCTAACCTCAAATATAAATAAATAAGGCTTCTAATTGAGAAACCTGTCAATTCTGATCATTTCACACACCCCCCCCCCCCGGCAAAAAGGCATTTAAATGAATATATCTTTAAAGCTTGTCAGTTCTTCATGACTAGGACCTACAAGAAATCTGACAGCTCAAGGCCAAATTTTAAATTTAGTCAGTTCATTAAATGTTTAAAGTTTATAAGCTCGTTTGGGGGATGGTAAGTAGGTACTATATGGAAATAAATACACATCATCATCTTCTAGCAAGAAACAGGAAAATTTCCCAGTTTTCAACAACAAACTGAAGAAGAGCTGTAGAAAACATTTTCTTCCGTTTCTAGCCTCAAGAAGATACTTCAGCATATACTGGTTAAGTCACACAATTTAAGATTATCTTACGTTTTGTATTTCCTGAATTTAATTTTTAATTACGTATGAAAGCACGCTTTTTCTGTTTCATACTGAAACAGACCACCCGTCCACACAAACCAATCTCCTACTCCCAAAGTCTACCAACAACAGAAAACTAAAATTTGAACAACTTCCTTTTATAAAAGAAAACCTTCAATCTCTTCCCCTACTCTACCTATGTCTGTCTAGAATTACTTCTTAGTCTAATGTCACTGGAAGAATATAATTAAGCACAGCCAGGCAGATTCCATGCTGGAATGATTTTAAATAAATATGAGACAGCCTGTAGGGTCTGCATACACTTAAGATTTAGAAAGAAGAAGACGTAAACACATTGTGAAAAGCAATTATACTCAAATCAGGACATCAGGAAAATCACAGTATCTGAATTTTCAAGTACAAATAAATATCAAATTGAAGAGCTACAGGAACTATTATTAATGAAAATAGACATTTCTATATATTCAAAGTATTTACTAAAATTTGAAACCAAGGGAAAAAAACCAAACCGTAAAAGGAATTTTGCAACACTTACTGTTTTTTTACACCAACCACAGTTTGGTCCTGCTTGTATACATTCACCACATGATTTTGCATTAGCTTTTATGCAGTCACTTCCACCTAGCAAAGAACACAAATCAGTCACTTCATTTATAAAAAGTTGCTAACAACAGAATTTTAGTTTGTTTCATTCTGGCTTTGCAAATTAAGTTCTAACTACAAACAGGTTATTAAAATAAGATATGATTGACATATTACCATTAGCACTCATCTAACAATGATATATTTATCTACATAAATAATGGCTAAATATATATAGTTTTAAAGCAACATTAAACCACTGCAATGAAACCAAGTGACTTACCCTGCTGAGCAAATCCATTCCATATCAAGCAACAGAGGACGCCAGCCCATGTGAGTAATTTTAAATTAGTCTGAAATACAAAACCAGAAGACCAAATTGTACGATTTATTGTAATGAGTAAGCAAAAAAACCCCCCAAACTGGCATGAAACTGCAGACATGTAACTGTGTTTCTGAGGAGACAAGGAACATGGAGCAGATGCAAATCAAATTATCTTAGTTGTACCCGCTGGACAGTTTTGCCCTAATACAACTATGTTTGTGGGCTAAACTGTATTTAGAAGACATCGAACAGGGTAGCTTCTTAAATTATTTTGAAATACTCTTATGCTAGGTAAACAAGCAAGACAGGAGAAATCTGGAAATGCTGTTCAGTCAGCAGAGGGAAGAACCCAAACCAATATATTACCATCTTATAAAAAAATATTTATGCTCTGAATGTTATCAGAGACTTCTAAATAAAGATACTACAGAAATACAAGACAGAAATGGAGCTTCTCTATTCAAGCCTCTGTTTTAAGATAAACATTAAGGCTCTTTCCAAAATATATTCCTCAGAATCTTCAAAGGGCATTCTACAGCCTAACTTTGCACATTACAGGCCAAACTAGAAATTTCCTCTCACAATATGCAACGTAAAGCATCCTTGAGATAAACTCAGCCTCTCTTTTTCTTCTTTAGACAATGCAGAATTAATGGGTACCATCCTTATTAAAGAAAAAACACTCTACCCTTTGTTCAGTGGTATAAAGCTTAATGAAAGCCTGGCAGAAAAAATACATACAAACTATATACACCTTATGAGACAAGATTTGAATGCTTATAAACCCAAATTTAGGGTTACTGACTTGTCATTTACCCTAATATCGTACTTCAGAGCTAGGATTAGGTTCTAAAAATAGGTTTCAAATAGACCTCTTTTTCCTAAATCATCTTCTACTCTAATAGCAAGTAGTCAGCCACGGTTCAGTTGTCACATCTTTGAAATTCTGGTACTATTTTAAATTCCATTTCTCTTTTTTTCATTATAAGAATTCTGAGAACTTGGACCGTGGCTGCCAACTTCCTTGGTCATCCTAAAATGTTATTGCTAACTGAAGCCTTTCTAGTCATCCTGGCAACATCAATATTCTTAATATTTTTTCATTCTAAAAAATATTTTGCAATATAGCCAAGGAAAAGTGAATTTGGCAGTCTTTTAAAATGAACCCGCCATTTTCTAGAAGATGTACTATTATTCACATAAATTAGCAGCAAAGTGAACAATGCTTAAATTAGCACAGCAGTTGAGCTTTGGTTTTCCCACAGTGATTTAGGGTCATTCACAATTGTTACTTTGCACATCCAGCCAGATGTAATAGAGAAGAGATAAGCTGCTCTAAAATCTGGTGCAGAAGGTTTCAAACGGAAGCCAACCCTTTGCTAACAAATTGTATCCGACAACAGTATTAGATGGTTCTATTTCTCTGATAAATCATTTTGGCCCACTCTTCTCTTCAGTGGATGCTATAGCCAGAAGACGGGGGAGAATTTAGACACAGGAGAATTAAGAGAATTTGCTGTGGAATGACTTTGCTACATGTTATGCACATGCATATAAAAAATTACTGACTAAAACAAAGAAAAAACTGAACTGTAAATTATACCTTAACTTTTGAGTATTACTTATTGCACAGAGCCAACTGTTTTCTCCCTCTGCCCATCACTGCAGAGGTGATCAGTCCTTCATTCACAAAAGCTCTTTCATGAACTCTTTTTTTATTGAGTCCCTTCTGTAAGCAATCACCTAAATCAAACCTGTGCAACCACGAACCCTGATCAGAGGGGAACCATGACCCAACAAATGCGAGTAGATGGAAGACAGACGAGGGACTGAATCAAGGTTAGAGAAAGAGCGTGGTTACATGGTGTAGGAGCACATCTGCCAGACTAGGAGTCTGGAGGGGAAAGCCTTACCAGGTTGCTCAACTTTTAGGTTCATTCTTTTCTGGTAGGTATGTCCTGTGTTTAACAAACCCTACTTCCCTCAAATGAAAGGGTATTTTGTTACTTGAGAAGCAGTTTTGCTTTAAGTACAGCCCAGAGCAGGGTGGGCTTTTCAGTAAGAAAAAACCTAAGCTGCTGGCATCAGTTTAGTACTGTCTTTTCTGTCAGCCAAAATGAGAAAGTCATAAACAGTTCACCTTTTTAGGGCAGACTAGCAATGGATGCACAGCAAGCCCATGCAGACTATATAAATAAGTCAGCAAAGATGTGACACAGTGCTAAAACTATGATTAAGACTATTTGGAAGAGAAACGTTCCTGTGGAAATGCATCCGTGTGATGAATGTAGTTCTGGGCACAGATTCCCCGTAAAGTTAACAAGGAAAATGTCCTCTTCCATATATGGCTAAGCCAATGCCTCTCCTAAAGCAAGCCGCCTGCCCTCCAACACATGCTAGCTCCCTTCCTTTACCTCCACTGCTTAATAGCTTTTCCATCTGCTGAGTTTTGGAAAAACTCGAGTAAAGATTTGCTAATTTGGACTCAATTCTGATTATTCCTTAATGCAAGCAAAGCGATGCACGTCCTCAGCCTCCAAACCTCCTCCTAATCAGTGCAGCAGCCTGGTCACAACACTGTCAAATACATTCTCCTGCAAGTCACTCGTTAGTACCGTGGATTGCCCTGTTGCAGATTTTTCTATTAAGGGAATAAACCAAAACAAAGAATGCCTAACTACATTAGACAGCCAAAGGAAGCCTCTAGAAACCATTGGTGGAGCTGAAACTAAACCCTTTGCCAGTATTCAACCACAGACGACAGGAACAGAAAAGAACCCATTGTTACAAGAAAAAAAATGAATTTTTTGTGCAACATTGCCATATTTTCTTGTTCTCCTCTTTTTAATTAAGTCCTTGAAAAATATCCCAGAATCCTTGAAAAAGTTATTACACACCACCACCACCCCACCTCGAAAAAAAAGCAGCTCAAAGCTTACAAAAGGTAAGCTTGCCAAGAACTTAAGTCTCTTTAACAACTATCACCAGTTGGGTCCTTTTTAAAAGGCTGCAAATGGTGTGCTGATTTTAAAATTATTTCTGCACATTTGTAAACCATACTCTATTTTTGTTAAATATTTTAGGAAGACAAATATGGACATAACCTTGAATGTTCGGACTTCTTGTTTTCCCAGTTTTGCGAACTGTCTCTACAAACAGTAATGCTCAAAGATAATTTTTTCTTTATAAAACCAGCTTTGACGGAAATCTCTGGAGCTTCTAATTTGAAATGACAGACTCATTAAGTGACGACAGGAAAAAGGAAGGATTAATTCTCCATAGTGAGACTAATTTTGAATTTGCAAATCAAGTATTGAGCACTTTTGTATTCTGCTAATCATCAAGATATTTAGAAATTAAGTTTACTACTCCACTGCACTAAAGCTTTTTGCAACTTTTAAAATTTATTTATTAGAACAGCAATAGCATCTGTGCAAAAAATTAATAGGACAAATAGGGTCAAGAAAAAAAAGTAGGAGTTACAGGAACATTAATTCCTTTGAAATCAAATATCAATGTCTATGCTGCTCTCCTCTCACCACTCCAGCTCAGCATTCACCCCACCTGTGACACAGGTCACGGTTTATACGGTCATTAAGCCAACATTAACAACAAGCCCTTAGGCCACTGCACTACTGTTCCCCACAGCCGAGCAGCTCCTCATCAGCACTCTGGCATCCACCAAACCAATGTCAAGCAAAGGAAAACACTACAAGGCATCTGCCTGTTGTGTACTGAAGTGTGCCTTGCTGCCCATGTATTTCTACTGAAATACATTATCACACTTCAGACCACAGGGGAAGCATTTAAATATACAGTATGAGTTGAGTTGTGCAGAAACCACCTTTTTGAGGCAATAATCAGCCTGCCTATTTATTCACATCCACACAAACCACTCTAATTGCACTTACAAACCTAGAAATGAATTAGCAACTCACACTTTTGGACTAGTGTTCGTGCTTCCCGCAGACTGACACCTCTTTGCATCAGCTGCATTTTCATGGGTTTAAAGCTTGATACAGAAATGCTGTATGGAACTGATCCCTCCTAGAGCTGAGATCATGTTTACAGTCACTTTCATTTAGTGTAAGGATGAAAAGTCACTTAAGAGAGCTGCCCCATCCTCCTTGTTGATTATTCACCCTTGTTAATCAACCTCCCGGTTGATGATTCTTACTGCTTTCCTTTCTGACCAGTGCTAGCATTAGTGCAGCCACCAAGGGGTGCTGAGCAAGGAAAAGCTCTGGCTGAAACACTAATTTAACAAAGAAAGTGGCTAGTTTCAGCCATCTGGGTACAAAAATGCTTGTCCTGGCATGGCTGAGGTGGTGAGATGGGGACAGAGAAAAAGAGAACTGGGAAAAAAAAGCAAGGATACTGCTTCTCAGCCACAGTCTATGGCTGTATGCTGGACTACAGTGGTCACACAGCCAGCCCCCACCCCCAGTCATCAAGGCTCTGGTTATAAAAAGAGCAGGAAGAGATATGTTTCTAAAATAAGCAGAATTAAATAGTCTCTGGAGACGCCTGTTTCAGGACTTGATGGCTACCCTGCTAAAAAAGTTCCTTCCTCCCTCACTCCAGAAGGTTTACTGGCTTTAGCTGAGGGCCACACTTTTCAGTGTCAATTTTATGGACTGGCAAGAAGAATTCCATTCACATTTCTGAAAAAAAATGGGAAAAAAAGACACAGTGATTTTCTTAACTAGAGAAACCAAACAACTCTGGTGACATGGGACAGCAATTACACCAACACTACAGAACTCTAGCAACAATCCACACCTCTGTCAGCACTCCTGACAGCCAGAACTCCTGCAACAGATGTTATTAATTACAAACCCAAATTTGACTTGACACGCAACAACTCTAAGTACTCAAAGCACGTCTGCTTGTACAACAATCCACTGCAAAGCAGCAATTCACTATAAAAGAAAGTGGTAAAATGGCATCCTGCTGCTCTGTCTTGAGAGAAGTACATTGCTCAGAAAGGCACAGATACAGAAATTAAAATGTTTCACACCAAGGAGTTACTTTTGATTAAAACTTGCACACTTGTGGTGTAGGTCTTCCAATGAATCTTAAATAGGTAATTCTTCATTTGTGACCTTAACAGTTACCTTATTTACTTAATCAATGTAAATGTTGCTGTAATACTGCATTATAGCTGGGATACACTGCTTGCATAGAAAATTCCAGGTCCACCAGATCAAGAAAATATGTGATGCATTCTTCTCCATGGAAGTGGAGACTTAGGGTAAACACTGATGGTTCAAAGGCAAGAAATTTTAATCAGAGAACCAAAACCTTAACTCATCCTACAAAACTACTTGTTCCCTGGATGTGAACCAAGTCTGTGATAGCTGTCCTTCACAGGAAGGCCCAACTCCCAATCTTGCACCATCAGACAGCAGCTAGCAGAGTATTCCCATGTAGGGGAAGTGAACTTGATGGAAACAGTCAAGATGGCAACAAAAGTGCAGTCTCAAGAGGAGGATTTTGCAGCTCCTCAATCCAAACTGAAATACTAGAAATAAGCCTGCCTTCAATAGTCTATCTATCTACCAGCCTACCAACAGCATGGCTTATCAAGACCACGACGTTCTTTCTCCCCCTGGCAACTTCACAGATGTTAACAGAGCTGGTTTTGAACTGCTTGCAATAACATGGAAAGAATGGGACATTAACCCAGATTAATATGCAAAATAAGAAATTCTTTAGCACTGAAACAGCTTTTACACAAAAAAATTCATCACTTCAAGACTGCTTACTCAAATTGAGTCCCAAAAAAGCGTTCAGGCTAACCACTTCAGCTACTGTGATGCTGCAGGATAAAAGAATCAGCAGTATTTCACATGGGACTTCATTTCTCTGTCAGATATTATCTCTAAGTTAATGGAATAAAACAAGCATAGTCACCAAATACTCATGAAAAGCACTTCTATAAACACTCTGTTTTAGTGGGGCATCATATGTTAAAATAATATATAATAATATATTAAAT
>NW_009609003.1:0-321 GCF_000690535.1 Cariama cristata
CCATCTGTCATCAGCAGGCCTGGTGCCATCTAAACTGCCCCATGATGAAAGAAGCCAAAATTCCACCTACAGCACCAGCCTCTGAGCCACGTGTTAATCAGATGGGTTTTCCTGTTCCTTCTAGTATTCTTCCCTGCTACTGAAGGGACAGAGGAAAACACTACCTGCACTCATGATCCTTCAACCAATCTCCTCAGTGCCCTGAAGTCCCTTTTGATTGCCCTTAGACTATTCTCCGTAACCTCATCGCTGCCAACCTGAAAGACTAACAGTGGGTAACAGTCAGAGAGATGGACCAGACGAGGGAGTTTCCTGGTGAAG
>NW_009609003.1:628-7510 GCF_000690535.1 Cariama cristata
CCGACATATCTGACCCTCTGTTCCCCTCAGAAGGGAGTCCCCTATGACAATTACCCTTCTTTTTCTCCTCTCAGATGCAGTCTTAACGTGTGGGGTTGACTGACTTGCAGCTGGATGGGCCTTCATCTACATTATCACTTGTCTGGTCCTCAAGTTCCAGAGCCTCATACCTATTCTGTAGGTATGGGAGGGCGAGGGAGGCCAGGAGGGTCTTTGCCTGCTTCTGCAAGCAGGGACCTGTCTCCATTCCCCCTAGTCTCTCAAGTCCCCTCCTGTTGCCTGGTGGCATGAGGATGTGGGGTCCTCTGCTTCTTGTGGAGCATCCATTTGCTGCATTTGTCTCAAGGATGGTAGGACGTGGCCCCACCAGTCTATTTCCCTCTCACACTCCCTGATACTCCTCAGCCTTTCCACTTCCTCTTTGAGCTCTGCCGCCAGGCAGAGCATATCATCCACCTGGTCACAGTGCACACAGCCGTTATCCCTGCTGCCTTCTGGTACCAGGGCCAGGCTCAGGCACTCCCTGCAGCCAGAGACCTGAACAGCTGCGTGTTTGCGGGAGAGCTCCGCCTGGGTGGCCACATTCCTCCTGGCAACAGCTTTTGGCCAAGCGGAAACCATCATTAGGCCTCCTCTGGATGGGCAGGTGATGACCACCGGTGAGGGTTTGCCTCTTGAGATGGCAGCACCCTGCCTGCACAAACTGCCGCGCCGCGCTCCCTAAGGGCTGTTATGGACACGCGGGGGTGTGGCTGGCGTCACTCTTGTCCCCGTCCACGCTGAGTCAGAGCTGCCGCTCATCGGGCTCAACACCTCCCACTCACGGGGTGGGAATGGGGCACCCTCTCTCTCTTCCTGGGCTTTTGACTCAGTGGTTTTGCCGGTCTTGGGAAGGTCCTCCGCCATGGTCCTCCGCTCCGGAGCCCTTCACCTCGGTGGCTTCGCGGAAGTGGCACTATCATCTATAGTGACATCTATCTAACCACCAAACTGAGATGAGATGAAGCCCTTCCCAGTCTCTAACCTCTTGAGTAAAACTGTGTTTCCTGAAGGCCAAAGCAAGTACAGAGGATATGCAGACTGAGGGCCCAGGGCTCTGTTCAGCATCACCAAAGCAATCGTTCATAAATCATTATCTTAAAAGTAGCAATGGGTTTTAAATCCTGGTTCAAATGCTAAATATTCAATCTTTGGCTTCTAAGCCATTAAAAAGCCTCTCTTTCAACATTTCCTTCACAATTTTTGAAGACGTATAAACTTGTTGGAGTTTAGTTTAAATTTAAAGTAACTAGATTCTCATGAAACTCTCCCTGGGACTTTTAAGAAAAACACCAAACATCACAACAGCAATCTATCTTGAGAAGCAGTTACTCTGCCTTTCAGAGGCATTTAACTCTCACATAAATCACAGCATTTGAACTGATTCTCTGACTCACTATTAGTGATTCCAGAACAAAAAACCAAAGTGTAGTTGAAATTTAGGCCAAATCCACCACAGACTGAAGGAAATGGTTGTGAGATCACTTGCACCACAGCAAGGATCCCTAGGGCAGGTGGTGGGAAGGATGCTTGTCAGTGCAGTTAGAAACAAAGTCATTTATACTGACTGTTGAATTTACCACTTTATTTGCAACCACACCTAGACTAAATAGATTTTTTTTTTAAGTGGCCAATTAATTTTTAACACCTGTACTGTTGGGAGCTGAATTTGAAATACGGGGAAAGGAAAGTGGTTGGCACTTCCTGAAATAAGGCTATTTTTGTAAAAGAGCAGGAGGAAACCACCTCATTATCCGTTCAGATCATTCATCTTGCACAGATCCCGGGGTCCCATCTGATTCCTGCCAGTTGTGCCTTTGGGACAAACCTCCCCTTTTGATGTGAAAAAAAAAAACCCACTGAGAAAGACTCTCCTACAATCCCTTCCCATGTCATTTCACTCTGAAAACAATAATTAAGCCAACCATCCAAACCACTTCTTTTTTATAAGGTCTTGCACCTATTCCTCTTGAGCCTATCAGCTGATGGACTTCTTTAATGGGCTAACACATGGGTTTTCTTCCTAGGTCATATTACCATAGTCAAAGCCATGGTGCTAGGCACAGTAGCATGTCTAAGGAGAGTATCATAGGACGGTTATACTACTTGGAGGATTCTTAGATCCAATATACCACAGATCCATGCTCCTTGAGATTGATGGGGCACAGACAAAAAGAGTTGATGATCCCTACATTGGAGGATTTTCCCTCAGAAACCCTCCAATGCTATGCTGAAATCTGCTTTGGGCCACCAGAATAGCTTTACAAGGGCTTGGGGTCACATCACTGCCTACTTCACCTTTTGCTCTATATACAAGTAGAAGAAATGTGTGGCTTAGTTTAGCCACCTTTGCAGGAATGCTTGGAAATCTCCTTAAATCCATTTTCCTATTATACCTTTGTATTCATTTTTATTAAGATCTTTGTTTTATTTTTTGAGTCAAGAGATCGTATCCCTGGAGGTAGATTGCGTAATTGTGAAATCATAGACACCAGAGAAACAATCCCATAAGTACTCCCCAGGGCATAACCAACATGGAAACTGAAAAAAAACATTCTCCCAAGGCTGATGCCTCCCAGACAGTTATAGCCTTCAATGTTCTGTCAGCTTCTGTCTTGTACATAAACCATGGCCTCTTTGCATCTTTATTTTGTAGCTGCTTTTATTGCTTCATCATTGACACTAGAAATGCAGGATGGAAGTAAAAACTTTCACAGTTGCTGAAAAAAATTATGGCTGACCTGCCTTTCTCAGGTTCATATTTTTTTCTTTATTCTATAACTGGTCTTCAAGCTGTTTAAAATTACTAAAAAGTAAAAACTTACCTGCCGTGACCCAGGCAGAACAGGGACAGTGCCAAGGAGGTGAGCAATCTTTTTTTTTTCAGAGGGACTTCATCTTTTCTATAGTGTGGTCCACTCTAACACACACACAAAAAAAAGGGGAGGGGGGCATCTCTTTTATCTGCCTAAAAAGATGATTACGTCTCATCCAGTCACCTTCCTCCTTCTCAAGGAATTTTATTTAATCTGACATTTTCCATATACATAACAGAAAGCAGCTGGATGACTCTACCCAGGCTTCTTTGTCCTGAGTCTTTTGGGACTGAATACTCAGGGGGAATTCAGAAGACGCAGGTGGTGCAGGTCAGGTCAGGTGAACTATTAGAAATAAGTCTATAGCTAAGAGGTTCTCCTGGCCCCAGGCCCTGCAGGATCAGCACAGGTTGAGACCTTGCTGGCCCTCTTCACTGCAGAGTCCTTCTGCCATGCCTTGTGCCGGGGAGGGACCTGAGGGCTGGGCAGTGCAATGGGTGGCAGCTGCCTTGGCAGGAGGTGCATCCTGAGAATTATTCTGGCTGCTATGCAAAAATCCCTGAGACATAAACAGCTTTCACCCTGCAGCAGAGCACCCTTTTTGAAAAAAAAAAAAAAAAAAAAAAAGGCTGTTTGCATAAGTTTTGACAGGCTAATTTTTTTAAAAAAAATAATCCTACATAGCAGAATTTATTTCTTTTACTCAAGCTTCAGACTGGAATTACGCTTTTAGTTCATGTTTCTCTATGCTTCTAGTGGCCTTTGGCCATGTACTCCACAGTCAAAGTTGTAATGATGGCTATAAATATTTTTACTAGCAGAGAATAATTTGGCTTCCCATGCCAAAAGCCAGAGCCTGCCCCTGAGGTACCTTCACTAAAGTAAAATACCCCGCTCCCTTCCCACCCTGCACTGATCGATTTCAAAACCTCCCAAACCGTGAGGAGCGAGAGCTCTTTGATACATCCCATCTATCTGCCAAAGCCATCCGTCTTGTGACAAAGTAAACACAAGAATATTTCAAGATGTCCTGCTTTCTCTGGTTAGCATTATTCACAGTAAATACGGTGTTTGTGTGAGGGGGCGAAAAGACTTTAAAGCAAAAGGTAAAGTCTAATTGAAGAAGGTTGGAGGGTTATTTAGATATATGTCAGTTTAAAGCTTTTGATAGAACATTGTGATGTCAGCATGGGTTAAACCTTTAAGATTGAGACTGGTTATGATAGGGATAGTTCATCATGGGGAATGGGGTTTCCAGAGATCTGTAAGGTTAATGTAAATTATCCTGGAGATTAGCCTGAGACAGTGAATGGTTCCACAAACATCACCACTGCTGTCCCAAGCAGCCATATGATACCTTCAAACCTTGGTTAGCATTTTCAAGAAGACTAATCCCAAGCTCGCCAGTGAAGAGAGGACATAATTTTATAGGTGAGGCTGTCACTCTCTCTCGGGGTGAGTTATGGGGCTGGGCTGGCAGTGGAACAGGAGCATACAAGTTACAGGTCAAGCTCTTCAAAGTCTGTCAGCTCAAGCAAATCCACTCTGCAAATTTAAAGCTCTTCACCCTGAAGCGTCAAGCAATTTATTCTATTTTAGAAGAGAAATAAGCTGTGACCCTGTTTCTTATATTTCTTGCTGCTATCTTTGACATTGTAGTCATCATTCAACCACTTTGTGAGAGGTATGTATCATTGGTAGCATGGAAAAATTCTCAGACAGCTTTTCAGTATTACTCTGTAAGTCAAAAAGAAAGATGCTAAACTACCTGCCCTTTGACATCAGAAAGTGCAGTTGCTATCTGCAGAGATTTGCTACACAGATTTAATTCAGAAAGGCTTTTTTTAACATTAACTTTGTATGTCGCTATTGAACACATGTACCTGAAAAATGACTGAGCATCATGACTATAAGTAACATCTGTGTATGTCATTGCCCCCCTCACGTGCCCACAGTCCTATACATTCACCTGACACATACAATTTTCTTAGTACAAAATAAACATCTAGTTTTCACTTTTTGTCCCTAACTTCTTTTATAAATTACATAAGGAAAATCTGCATATACTTCAGGTTCCAGTAGGGCAAGTATTTGCTTCAGTGCAACTTTAAGGGAGCTCAGTGGATTCCCATTGCTAGAAAGCAGATTTAAACAGAACTATGGACACAAATAGGCTTGTAATAAATTAGGACAACTCAGAGTATGTAAGGAGTGAAATGACAAAGACAACATGGAATCAAACAGTGAATACAGCTAGATTTTAATTAAACATTCAAATAATACCAGATCACTAGTTACTATCAAAATCATGTTCTGTTGATGATGAGCACTATCTCAGTATGCAAATTAAAACAGAGTAAGAATTTGAATAAGGAAGAGTAAGAATTCAAATAAAAATCATATGTAGTTGAGGAAGGATTCCAAAGACAAGGATCAGTGCAGATGCTCTCATTATTTTTACTTAATTGCATTTTTAAAGTGGTGGAACAGGAAAAAATGATGCATTGAAATTCAGGAAATATTAAACATCAGAAGTTTAAAACCTCTCTGAAGCCAGTGGATTTTTATTTCAAGTGCCTACAGCTGCAGAAATCTAGAGGCACACATAGCAAAAGCCATTTTCTGTTTCATTAAGTTTCATCAAACTTTCTTGGTCAAATGGAAATGATGTGTGAATCAAGGAATCGGAAAGTCTGTTTCTTACTGAAGCATCTATGGGGATGTGCTGTCTTAATAGTGCCCTGTCTAAAATATTTTGTCACATAAGAACATCAACAACATTGTTGATTCTCTGAATGTAAGAAAGAAGAAGCAACGAGACACCCATAACCACTCAGGCATGCTCGCATCTGCGCCTCTTTGCCTTTGTTACCACACAACACTAATTGTCAGCTGAAGTGCTAGAAGTTTCAAAATGTACTCATTTCCATTGAGAATTGAAATTGTCAAATACCACCAAAAAAAGCCAGTTGATCACATTTCCAGCTCAGTTTTCCAAATCCCCAAAAAATGTGGACAGGTTGGACAAGCTCCAAGTAAACACCCAAACAGTTCAAAGCAGAGAGGCAGATCCAAACCAAATCAAGAGCCTGGCTCTGAAAGTTCCTACATTTCATAGACACTTGGATCCAGATCCAAAAATCCCCGTGGGCCCCATACATACAAAGGGATGAATCAAAACCGTGTCCTAATCACCTTTCTTTTCTTCTTCCTCCTTGTGCTCTGAAGGTATTTGAATCTGAGACCAAGTCTGAACATTGCCTCTTATATTGTTCTCCAGTTGAGTGGTTGTTCACACTGGAACCTAAACACAGATCTTTTGAGGCTTGGCCAGCAAAAAACAAAGATTTGAACAAATACTGTTGACTTAATTGTGATCTCATGAAAGAGCATAATTGCATCTGCTCCAAAGGCCAAAATATTTCAGATGGCAATATGAGCTACTTTATCAGTGAATAATGGCAGTAAGAGGTTCAGCACTTGTAGGCATAGTTTTTCGAAAGTAACCAGTAATTTGGGGTCATCAGTTTGAGACATTATATGCTTAATTTTCAGAAAATGCTGAATATCTTAATTCTGAAAATTGGAATACCTCAGATTTACTGGTTAGGTGGTGTTTTTGTGTTTGTTTGTTTTTTTTTTTTTTTTTTTAACTTTAAAGTGCCAGGTAACAATTTCCAGAAATATGAAAATGTTGCCACACCAGACATTATTTGTGTAAAAAACAGATACACAGTCCAAGGTTATTTTCACGCTTCTACGTAGTGAGCGTTTTTGTAAGTGATGTCTATACGTTCCTTAAAAAACAAAAAGGAAAAAAAAGAAAAACTTCGTTGCATCAATTTTGTTAGATTCGGTCTGACATGTGAGCAGCCGTATTCGCTGCTAAAGCATAAGGTACATTCTTTCTAAAATTAAAAAATCAGCCTAATGCCTAGCTCGGGTGAGGTGCATGATGAGAATTGGATGTAATAAACACTCCAAGGGAAAATAAAGGCGGCTTCCCCGGATGGTACCATCGCTGACC
>NW_009609004.1:0-7308 GCF_000690535.1 Cariama cristata
TTAAGGTGTTTTGGTTTTGTTCCTGTTTTGAAGCGGGGTATATTTTTTCGAATTTCTTTAGGGAAAAACTGCACTTCTGAAACGTAGGGTTGGAAAAAATAAGTCTACTCGCTTGGTTGCCTGCAGTCACACTTTGAGGAACACTCACAGGCTGCTTGGTGTAGAGTCTCGCCTGGTGCAGCTCCGGCTTGACAGACGGTCTGGGTCCGGGCTTGCCGGAGACATCGTTTTTTGCCCTCATTCCCGTTTTCATTGTTTTCAGTGGAAATTCGTAGAAGTCTCTCTCGGAGCAGTTAATCGCCTTAGAGCGCTTTAACCCCTTCCTGTCCCCCCATCACCATGCCTGCCACCTCATGTTTTAGACGAAAGTCCTGTGTGAGTGCAGTACCACCGGCATTTTGAAGCCATTACGTTTAACATGTTGGCCGTGCACGTCCCTATAGCGGAGACAACGTCCCGCAGCTTTGCATCTTTGTGACACTGTTGAGCCAGGATCCTTCCGTGTTACCTAACTCCGTAACAAAACTTGTTGACTTAGGTGTGTGCGTGATGTCACCCAACAAGTCCAGTTCCCTCTAGGGCTTTAGGCCATGCTAACGGTGTGGTGGTGCTTTTTTAGTTCAAACCCTTTTGCTGCGGTATATAAACATCCTGTATAACAGCAGTAGGCTCAAGAATCTTGCACCATGCTTCTGAATCCCAGACTTCACAGTTGGTGAGCCTATAGACCGAAAGAGTTTGGATGCCTGGTTGAGACCAAGCTGGCACGAGAGCGATAAACCAGCAGTGCAGCATAGCTCTTGGAGTCGCTGCCAAGCACTGCGAGCTTTGTGAAGTTTGGGTATCTTTTTGCAGAGAAGTCAAGTGTTTTGCATGCATGCATACACGTGCACACACACAAGTTTTCTGTGATGCTTGCACTTGGAAACAAATCGATATGATTACATTTGTCTTCGTGTCACTCATAGTGCGTTTTGAGATACCTAGCAGCTATGTAGTACCATGCCTTTCCAAAGTGCAATACGGATAATTCCCACTGCACTTTGAAGACTATTTTCCTTTCTTCCTTCCCCCCACCCTGGCTTCCCTATTGGTAAAAATAAGATTAAAATGCTTTTGCAAGGTGTGGTACTCTGAGTCAGTCGTTGTACCTTAAAGCATCTTACCGTCAGCTGAAATTTGTCTTCTGAATGTTAGTAGAATGAGATTAGTGCTGAAGAGCAGTCGTCTTTTGGGTCCAGGAAACAGCCTGGTCTAAACAAGGTTGGAAGTCAGGATTTTTTTCCTCTGTTTGCTTGTATACAAGCATGAGATGTGTTTATTCGGAGCAGTGTAATCCAAGAAAGTAACTCTGGAAAAGTGAGCTACACGCATATCTGTTCCTTTCCTGCAAATCACACTTCTTTCTATTTTTCATTTTCTTTTTTAAGAGTAACAGGAGTGGGAAGATGAGCTGGTGGGGGGAGGGTAAGAGTTGAGCTGGTTGGTAAAAGTCTTGCCGCGGGCATGGGATCCGTTTCAGATGACCTTCACCGTGAGCAGACAGTACGTGGGTGGTGTCAGCTTTGTATTCTGACTTGTGCTAATAGCCAGTAATCCGATTACATTTAGGTTGACATTGTGGACATCTATGAGTCTATCCGTGAAAGGCAGCGTCATGACAGCGAAAGGTCTACCTGCAGCACCTTGGAGCAGAACGACATTGAAGCTGTTGAAGCGCTTGTTTGTATGAGCTCCTGGGGTCAAAGATCACAGAAAGGTGACATATTAAAGATAAGGCCACTTACGCCCTTCTCGGATTCTGGTGATTTCACAATGCACGCTGAAGCTACATCTGAATTACCAAAGGACTATTTGTCTACACTGGTAAGAAAAACACGAATGCAAAATAAATACACCTGACATCTGGACGTTACATCTCTGCAATGTTTTAACTTGGCTGGAAAAGATAGCTTGCTCACGCGTCCCTGCGTAGAATAGCTACAGGATAGCCAGTGCTATGTGTGTGTACATAGAATAGTGAGGTGGGTGTGTTGAGTTGGGGTTTTTCTGCTGTCTCTGGAACGGCAAATGTAGGAGTTTGATATTGTGTTAAATCTAGATGTGAAAGCCCTAGCTGGCAGGTTATTTATTTTGACAGGTCCGCTGAGGATGCTGTCTGGATGGCTGTTGTAGGTTTCTTGGAGCGCTTGGAGTAAGAATGCCAGAGTAAGCCTCAGTGATTTGGCACCAACTTACCTGCAAGCACTGTACGAAAAAGGGTCTTGATGACATTTGGCTTCACTCTGGTCGTTATAAGAGAAAGTGCAGGTTACCATTATGAAGTAGACAGTTTAATTAGTTTCTGTGCTATGTGTTTGTACATGTAGTCTGTTATTTCTCCAGAGCATTGGTCTACTCTGGCTGACTAATGTTGGTTGAATCACTTTTTTTTTTTCTTTTTTTTGTTTTCAATTTATGGTGCAACAAAAGTAGGTATTAAAAAAGGGCTTGGTGCCATTCAAGTTTCAGACAGTTAAGGCCCATTTCAACCAGTAGGCTTCTGGTATGCAGTTATGTCAGGAAAAGGGGGAATAATAGAGGAAAGAGGCTGAGAGAGTACAGCAGCTGCTTGACAGACTTCTCTCATACTCCTACTGCTCAGTGTTGACACTGTCTCTTGAGCAGCACAGGAGATAGGCATGAGTTTTCAGTGGTAAAGGAGGAAAGGAGAGGTGGTGGCAGCAAGGGAGCGTAGAGAGAAATGGATGAATAAGAAGGGAGAGAGCAGTTCCATTTGTCTTTATCTCAGAAGCAGCCACCAACTGACAGGGTAATCATCGATAAAAGATCTAGGGCTTACTGGAAGCTTGAAATTGAAAGGGTACAGTATCGCTATCTGTTGCTAGTCTGTTTTCTGTGAACAGCAGAGCGCTCGTAGCCTCCTACAGCTGCACCCATTGCTGAGGAGAAAGGAATGAGAAAGCTCTTTGTAGTGCAGTGAGTAGACATGCAATGTTTTATGCAGGTTTACAGCTGCCTCATTGCCTTCCTTTTATTAATATACTTTTAAGCATATTCAGAATGGCTGTCAGATGAGGCAATATATGCATTAATCAGTTTGTGCTAAGAAGTAGGTTCTGAGATTCTGGGGAAGGGGTGTAATTTTATTTTTCATAGTAAAGGTAGTCAAAAATTGTGCTATGAAGTTACACTGCTGCATAACGGTGTTTTCTTTTTTGCAGTGCATGACCCCTCCGCACAGCCCTGACTTAGTTGAGATATCAGCTGCTATGCTCCTCTCCTCACAAGTCACTTATTCCAAACCAAGGACTGTCATGGCAAACACAGCTGCCTGCGCAGTCACATCAGCGACCGGTGTGTCTCCCATAACCAAGCCATCTGTTATCAACGTGGAGCGACAGTGCAGTCAGAAGCCAGTGATATCCGAATCCTTTGCCCCTCAGCCTTGCAGGGCCATGGCAACAAGCGTCATACGTCACACAGGTGATAGTTCTGCTTACCATCACACTCCTGCTAGGCAAGAGAAAACAAAGGAAACTTCAGGCTGCGGCACTTCCAGAGACTGGTGTGGAGTGGATGACCAAAGACATTCCAGACTGACGCAGGACACGTGTGCTGCGGATGATTTAATTAACAAAACCTCTCTGGTACATCAACCTTATACACATGACTCCAGTGATATTGTGACCAATAAAGGACAACTGCCAGTCCGGCCCATTTCACCGCAGAGCCGCTCACCAAAGAATTCTGAGAATGACTTGCAAAAAAGAGCTACCCCAGTGACACCTGCCCCCGTTTCAAGCCCCCAAGTTCTCTGTCAAATGATCCCTTTAAATGGACAAAGCAGTATGATCAATGCCTATGTCAAGCCTTCAACTCCAACAGTCTCAACTCCCATGAAACCTATTTTACCGCAGACAGCCCCGCTCTCTCAGCCTGTACTCATGGGACCTTCTGTGCCTCAGGGGACCGTCATGTTGGTTCTTCCACAGACTGCTGTCACACAGACACCGCAGTGCCCGCAAACAGTAATGACTGTTGGGAACACCAAGTTACTGCCCCTTGCCCCTGCTCCCATGTTCATTGCTTCTGGTCAAAGCTGTGCCCCCCAGATGGACTTTTCTAGACGGAGGAATTATGTTTGCAACTTCCCTGGGTGCAAGAAAACCTATTTCAAAAGTTCCCACCTCAAAGCCCACCTTCGCACTCACACTGGTGTGTACGACAGGGCGAGTCCTCTGGCACTGGCTTGCGCTGGAACTGCTGAAATGCATGTTTTTTGGGGGGAGGGGGTGGGAAAGGGAAGAAGCAGGTGATCGGGGAAACTTCTGCTCATCTTGGAGAAGGGAGGAATGCTCATTCTCCGTGGGCAAGCAAAACAAGACAGACTTTGTTCTGAGACCTCAGCTGACCCCATAGCGTTAGTTGAATTTCACGTGCTTTAGCTGGAGCAAAGCTTTGCTCTGTGTGTGTGTGTGTGTTTAGACTTGAGTGGAATCCTGCCATCTGGACTAGATTGAAGTGAATTGTGCAAGTCCCTTTTTTTGGGGCATGGAGAGGTCTGCTGTAAGCAAACCATCGTACAGGTAGTTGGTCTGAATTGTTACATGTGTAAAAAAGAAAAGTCAGAAACTGCACGTTTTTCCAGAGTTTTGTTTAGGCTAAATGGGAATGCATTGAGGTTTTGAGCTACTGTGTTAGGAAGCAGAGCAGCTATGTAGCAGGAGTGTAGCAGTTTATTCAGTTACAGAAAGGGAATTTTAAAGGTAAATGAAAATTAATTGTAATTAATATGAGCCGACTTGCTCCATAAAATCAGGTCACTGTAGAGGCAGTATAAATGTGTTTTACTTGTCCTTTTTCTGGCTCCCAGATCCTGTTAAGTTAAAACTAACTTTGAGTTCTCGGGGACTATTTCCGATGCTGAGGGACAGGCATAGTGGAAGATTGGTACCGAATAGCTCATTCAAAAGTCTGCCTAATTTTGTTTTTCCTTGGCTCTTTTTCCCCCACCCTGCCTTGCCCCACAGACACTGTGGCTTATTGGATGTCAGCTTCCGTGGCAAGATTTGCATTAGTTTGCCGGCTTGTCTTTACAGTTCCTTTGGGGAAAGAGCTTAAACCCCATATGAAGCTGATAATCCTTTTAAACCAGAGCTCAGAGGTAGAATGATCCTTCTACTTCTGGCTTGAGAGTAAGTGCTGCAGGCTGCTGATTTAACCTGGCACTACAGGATAAACACAACCTAGCAACAAGTGTCTCGCTTTGAGCACGTGCTGCTGCTGAGGCGCGGGGAAGCGGCGTGTGTCCTGTATCGTAATTAAGACTAGGACATCTGTGGGAGGTGAAGTGCACTGACCCCTCACCAGCCAGTCCACGTTACAGGGTCAGGAGGCAGAGTAGCTCAGCTTTCTTTTCCCTGCACACCGAGTAGGTAGGCGATACCACATACGCCAGACGCAGAGCTTTACTGTCCATATCTGAAATAAGAACGATGCTTCTGTGGGACTTCCTTTCTGTTGGACAGTTTTGTTTTGCTCCAAAGCATTACCATAAATTTGGATCGCGTGGTAAATGTTTATCTTGAGCTTTACGGGGGTTGCGGGTGGTAGTTGTTTAGGATAGGTCTGATGTTCAGCAGCTGCCCAGGATGTACAGAAGCTGATGTAGACAGCCTTCCTGACTGCTGTCAGTCACTCCTGGGCCTGCAGAACTCCCCTAGCTGTCTGTTGGACCTCCAGTGGTGTGGGGATGGCAGGACAGGCCGTTCCTCGGCGGTGCTCGCTGGGGTGGTGTGTTTGTGTGTAGGACTGGAGCAGCAGGAGTCTGATTCCAGGCTTCCCGTTTGCCCACAGTATTTGCTGATAACATGCAGCAGCCATAGAGTTGTGGTCACGTAGGGACGGGGGCAGGGGCTTGCTTCTAGTTCAGTCAGCGGATAAGGTAGCTTTATGAAGAGTCTTTTTGTTTAAACTGGGGTTTTGGACAATTAAAAAAAAAAATAGACTTGATTAAAGAAGAAAGAGGGAATAAGTAGAAACAATACCTATGATTTTTCTCTGGAACATAACTTGAGCTTAAGTTAATGTTGACCGCACACATGAGCGGTTCTGCGGAATTCATCAGTTTTTGCAAGGCAGGATTTAATTTAGTTCTTTGATAAAACTGTAACACAGCTTCTCAAAAGTAAGTTATGCTTCTTTTATGTCCTGCAGGAGAAAAGCCTTTCAGCTGCAACTGGGAAGGCTGTGACAAGAAGTTTGCCCGCTCAGATGAACTGTCACGCCACCGTAGAACTCACACGGGAGAGAAGAAGTTTGCTTGTCCTGTGTGTGAGCGTCGCTTCATGCGCAGCGATCACTTGACGAAGCACACCCGCCGCCATATGACCACAAAGAAGATCCCCAGCTGGCAGACAGAGGTCGGCAAACTCAACAGAATTGCCACAGCAGAGAAACCGAAAAGCAGCAGTGCTCTGAGTATGTTCATCCCCGTGCCATCGTCTGTCTGTCAGGGCTAGTGTGAGGAAGCGCCTTCTCTACAGACTTTCGGAAGATCAGGAAGAGCTCTGATGACTACAACAGAACTGACTGGCTTTTTTTCCCCCGTGTTTGTGCATACTTTAGTTTCCTTCGGTTTAGGTCCTCTGTTAATAATGCTGTTTGAGGAATCTTATCATATATTTCCTCATCCCATACCTATTTTTTTTTTTCCCCAATACCTGGGCAAATGCAATCACCAGCACTTCTGGAAAGCAGAACTCTTTGGAAATGATTTTGGCAATAGGTTAAAAAAAGTCACTTGTAATGCTTGCTGTTAATATTTTGATGGACAGTAAAACAGGGTGATTTTTAATTTTTATACTAGCATTTTCTATACCAAATATATTTTGTATTTATTCATTTTGGTCTTGATACGCAGGCAAATTACTTGACCTGCATTAGTAGGGGTGTGCAGGATGAGACCCAGAGTTTTGGAAACTCCTTTTCCGTAAATCTAAAGAATTGCATTCAAGAGTGTTTTGTAAACACATGATATTTGATAACTCATAGCAGTTGGGATTTTCACGTTTGCAGATCCTGATCCTGCAATGGGTTGGTGCTGTTACACCCTCTTGACGCAGGTGACGTTGGAGGTTTGAGGTCAAAGTGTGTCATCATTTTTAAACCAAACCAGAATGACTTTCAGAAAACAGGTGTTGAAATCCTCAACATTTTATAAGTTCATACCCTTTGCAAGTGGAAGCCGTTGTGACTTTTGGTAGAAGCTTGACACACTGGGCCTTCCTGAGTCCATGCTCAACC
>NW_009609004.1:7339-9534 GCF_000690535.1 Cariama cristata
CAAAGTCGGAGGAGCCAGACTGCTCTGATGGAGGTAAAAGCACAAACACTGTTTAGAAACTTTGACACTAAAAATTATGCTTTACTTTCAGTTCTACTAAACCAGCATATCAAAATCTGCTGAAAAATGCAAAAATGGTAAGATAACCCTTGAATAATTAGCTGGGTCTCTGTTTGGTTTTTTTTTGAATACAGGAGAAATAGAAAATTAAGGTTTTCTTTATGTATCGTGGATGCTTGTGCACCTTATAGGAAATTGTTCAAAGCTTTCATTTACCTGTATCAAAGCACCAGAGGAAGTACTAATCATGTCTTGACTAAAGAAATAGCCACCATGTCAACTTGACGATGCTCTTCATGTGGCCTTATGTTTCTCCACAGTACTTTGTATAAAATCACCCTTTTCTATTAAATGAGATACTCTCCCTGTTGAATGGATTTTCTTTTACACCGAGTGTAAATACAGCTAAGAAGTGGAATCACTGGCTGCAGGAGTGCTGTGTTGTAATGGCATGGTATGAGTAATAAAACAAGATGCCCGTAGCACAATCGGACTGCTCTGTTCCTGTGGTGCGGAAGGATGTGCCTACGTATTGTAGCAGAGCTGACGGTAGAGCTGTTGTGCTGTGAAGCACCAGGTGTTGTTTTGCTGCGAGACAGCTCACCTGCTGAATGAAATATTTCTGTAGTGTTTATTCCTTCTGGACTCTTCTCCCTTCAGCCACTCCTGCACCGAAGCTTAGCTGAGCACTGAGGAGGACTTTTTTCCTGAATTTGTAAAATGTGGATAACGAGGAATGCATTCTCTCTTGCACTGCTTTGTTCTGAAATCTGGTCTTGCTTCCTGGTGTGGGCGAAGCATGGTTCTCATCTATGTAAGTGCAGACTTGCTGATCTCGGCTAGCACTCCCCTGAAATCGGCAGAGACCTGTTTCAGTTGAAAGCAGAATATGTCATTATTTTTCACACTGAAGTCTATAGTTATAATTAACGGTAGTAAGTTTTCAAACTGCACTAAATTAGAGTATTGTGCTAAGTGTACTAAAGGTTTTGTGCCTGACCTTTAAAATGTCCACACCCTGTTCGCTCAACACGCGCTGTAATCCCACCGACGGCAGCGTACGTGCGGGTCAGCGGGTGTGCGTATGCAAACCTCGCTTTGTGCTCTCCAAAGGGCTCGGCTGAAACCCCTCTCGCTGGTAACACCGATGCTTGTAGTGTTGCTGTTCTCTGTCGATACAGTTTTCCAAATTCCTGTGGCGAAGAAAGAGACGTTGCTGCTGTGGGGTATTTTTTTTTGGTGTTTGTTTTTTTTTTCCCCTCAGAAGTTCCTTAGATGAAGAAGTTTGACTTTTGGATGCCATTTTAGCATGCTTTTAACCCGGGCACTAGTGTCCTGTCTCAGTCCAGTAGCCAATTTAGTATTTCATTTTTTTTTTTACAAACTAACCATTTTTGGTGTTCATCTCAGCAAAACAGTTTGAAAACTTGTATCTTAATTGAGTAAAATTGTCATGTTAGTTTGTTGCATCACGGTGGAGGGGAAATGATGGACTGGAGAATATGGAATTTAAAAAGTGTGTTGTGTATGTGTGTCACGATGCAGAAAAGTGACGGCTCCCTCTTTGTTAGGTTTACCTGGCCTGCGGTTCCTCGCAGCCCGCTCCTGCCAGGTGTGCGCTGCTGTCCACCACCCGTGTCCGGGACGTGCGGCCTTTTCTCTTGTGGATGTGCACGAACAGCTGAGCCACGGTGTGGCTGTCTCTGCTCTGTTTGCTCTTTCTGTTTCTTCCCGCTGTGTAAGGGTTATTTATGGATTAAGCATGACTGGGATAGCTGCTCTCTTTGCACTTTACTGCCTGAACTCTATTGTTCAGTCTTTTTATTTTGAGCCTATATTTTAAAGAAATGGAATCACATTTTTGTACCTGTTTTTAACTTTTATTAAATAAAAAGTATGTAATGTGACTTGTTTTAAATCATCAAAAAATTGTGAATTTTCAGGTTTCATACACGTCCATTCCAGAACTAAATCCATCTGGATTAGGTTGTCTGCCTAGGCCAGTGGAAGACTTTGGGGCTTGCTAGTTCACTTACCTGTAAAGGCAGGATTTTTTGGATCCTGTTGTAAATTGACTATTAGTGCTTGTCCGTTTATAATTTTACAGGATGCTTCTTGTGTATTTTCTGGAATGC
>NW_009609004.1:9565-19805 GCF_000690535.1 Cariama cristata
CCACCGCCAGGGTTTGGGATTTTTGCATGCTGTCTGAGAACAAGAGCCTTGGGGTTTGTAACTCTGTTCTTGTAGCATGGCCTCCAGAAGCTATCACCAAAAGGTGGTGGTCTGCGTGCTGCTCTGTTAGTGTTGCAAGCTGTGCATGGCATGAATGCTGGAAATAAAGAAGATATGAGAATTTGACTCAAAAGATGGCTGCATTAGCCCTGGTTTTTCCCGTTGCCGCGTACCTGCGCTCTGGCGGGGAAGAGGCTCTGGCAGGCTGGGTGTCACCTCCAGGTCTCAGCGGGGAAAGAGGTGTTCAGCAACGGTGACAGCAGCAGTAACTACTTTACATTTTTAAGCATCTCTGCTGTTTCTTTCCGTCTGACCAGTTCCTAAATTGCAGCAATGTTTATTTCTAGCAGGGCAACGTTTTAATGGACGAGAAGGGGAGGAGAGGGTGTAATGACACCAGCTTTCTGTCGCAGCCTTTCACTGTAAGGTGACTCGGTCTCTGCAGTCAGAGCCCTCAGAGAGCGAACCGGGAGCGGTGACACAAGGCTGTGTCCGCAGAAGAGCACGTCATTCTTCCAAGTGTGCGGAAGGTGGAAAGAAGATCTGGTGGATGGTCCTGCTCCCAACTGGAAGGGAAGGCTTTACTGTGGGATCAGTGCTCGGGCACAAACCCTTCAGCCCCTGGGCTCTGCAGGTCTCCATAATGCTTTTGTCTCCCAGGGGAAGATGTCCTACCTGTCTGTTCCTACTACTGTTTTTCAAGGAGGAGTTTTCTGAGCATTGAGTTATAGCCTAAACAATACCTGTAATATTTTTGCCAATTTTTATATTGTCTCCCTCGCTTTGCTTACATGAAACACGACAATGGATTTCACAGTTCTGTGCTCGTCTTTCTGCTTTTCCTTAGAACCGCGCTGTGGTCTGAGCTGTTTGGTGCAGCCAGGCGGTGCACTTGGCACGCATCCTGATGGGGCTGGTGTCTGGAACAGCTTCAGCCCGTGGGAGAAAACAGTTTGCGCATGAGGAAGCCTTCCCAGCTACCCCTGTGCTGACCCAGGCATTGTGTGGGCAAAAGTCTTTCTATCTTGCAGCCATTCTAAAGCCATGAAAACTAATAATTTTCTAAAGAAAAATGCATGTGCACTCAAGCATGTCCATTGGTTTAATGCTACATGTTGCGGTTTGACTAGCATTGCTTTCCTACGTGCGGTTATACAGCCAAACCTTGAGCTTGGCAGCAGCTTGCCTTGTCTTGCTCGCAAACTGGTGAGCGCTGATCCGCTTGCGATTAGGAACCTGGAAGTGTGAATCCCTGCGGAAGCTGTGGTGCTGGGTGGGCAGAGGTGGCTTGTGCTACCGGGTGGTTGCACACTTGGTGTGCTCCTCTGGCTTAGGCTACAGCTCTGACTAACTCTCCATTTCCAGCTGTGACAGCTGTGCTCAACGTCCTGTGAGTGATGAAGGTGGTGCTTCATCTGTCATCTCTTGTCAGCCGAATCCTGCCTCAGGGTTGCATCTGGCTTGAGTTCATCTGCTGGGATAAATCTTCTAACCGGTTTTGAGGTTTAATCTGTGAGCCCATCTGCCTGTTTACCTTCTGTTCGTGTCTGGCAAGGCAGTGTGAGGCAGGCAGGCAGGCTATGGCCATGAGAAGGCATGCAGAAAGAGTAAATCACGATTCAAAACCCGGCAACCTACAGGCTAAGGAAACGGCAAGACAGTTCAGGGGAAGCCGCAAAGCTTCAGCCGCATCTGCTTGCAGTCCATGTGGTCCATGGGGTTACCTTTCCTGTAGCAAGTGTGTTAGCATTGAGGCATTTTCTTTCCAGATTGCTTTCATCCTCTGTCAAATGCAGCCTTCCTCATTTTCCGCTTCAGTCCTTGAGTGCAGGAGGAGGAAACCGGGTGACATTTACATCCTGATGTGTGCAGAAGGCCGTGGGCACGTTACACATGCCGAAAACTTGAGGAAGCTGGAGCATACCCTTTCCTGGGAGAGTTTTTTTCCTAGATGGGAAGAATACCTTAGGTTTAATTTTCTCCCTTGTAGTGTCCCTTGAGTTCAGAACGATTTCTTTTCTGTTGGTTATCATTGCCCAGATAAACCCGCTTCACCCTGCGCACATAATTGCTGGCAGATACACACATACGGGGGGCAATCCTCACATACACTGGGCAAAAGGACGAGCATTCAGGGTCCCAAAGACAGAGATGAAGACCTCCTATCCCGAGGAGCTGCGGTTATGGTGACTAACTGTTCTTCATTATTCTTTCCAGCCGTCTCATCCAGCACGGATCATGTCACAGCTTTGTTTTCCCAACTCAAGTCTGCCTACAGCTCCTGATTTGAATTCTTGAAGACTGTAGGAAATTTCACTGGATGACTACACGCCAGGTAAAAGACAACTCACTTCCTAAAACTGCTCCGTCACTGATTTGTTTTCTTTGTTGCTCTTTGGGAAAGAATTCTGCCTATTTACTGGGCTACTGAAAAGGCAGAGCTCTGCAAAAAGAGAAAGCATCCATTGCAGTGCTGTCAGAAAGAAAAGGCATCTACAAAGGGGAGAAAAAGGATTCAAAGCATTTGTTTGCACATGAAAAACCCAGATTTCAGTGAAATTGAGAGTCTGAGTAAGTGTGCAAACTGGTTCTGTAGTTTCAGGTTAATTGGTTTTGTTTTTTAAGATCTTGGCTTCAGTAATTTAAAAAATAATGGCTTTAATGCTTTCACCACCAGAACCTTTCACCTGGCATCTTGTTGCATGGCCAGGTAAGAAACCTCCTGAACTTGTGGAAGTCACTAGGCTCAGAAGTGGCGATATCTCTTCGTGCACTAAAGAGTAGTTTTTCATTATTAGCTGAAAAAAATGCCCCTCTTCAGTCCTCTCAGAAACTGCGGTTTTGCCTCACTTAAAAATAATAGTAATAGGAGGTATGTATAGACAGCCAGCTGGCCAGTGAGTCTCTCTTACTCCTTTTGGACTGGTTCAAAACATGGTGTGTAGCATTTGTCTTTGTTAGATGAATAATGTAGTAAAATGGTTAATACGCATGGCCTTTTGCTGTTTTATTAGCGAGGATTAAAACGTTAGCTCAAAACCCGTAGTCAGCTACCCTGTCTTATGCTGCACGTACTGGACAGGAGGGTAGTTTCTAAAATGATGAATGAGAGGCTTTCCAGAACCCTGCTTAATTCCAGCAGAACGGTTTTAGGGGCAGGAAGTACTGGCAAGCCAAATAATTTCTACAAGCGGTTGTGATTTGATGATGGTTATAGAGGAGTACAATGAAAAGAAAATAAACTCTCTGATAATTCAGCTGGTGGGATGTCGGCATTCACTGCCTGAGATGCGGCAAAGTGATCTCCGTAGTGCAATTGTCCTTTTTATTAAAGAGCAATTAATTCAAGAAGATGCTCTTGAAATTAGTCGTGGACTCAGGTACTTCTTCAATATGATTATTTACCTGCAAATGATCTCGTGTCCTATTTTCCCTGAGCAAAGGACGGATCAAAAGTAGGGTTACACTGGCACCAGGGAGTTAAACCGCAATCGTGCCTTCCTAGGTACCAACCCCACTGCCGCCCTCCTGTTTTCAGCGTGCTGCTGGGTGCAGGTTTGATGCAGGTGGAGGAGCACGGTCCCTGACAATTCTTGGGCAGACCAGGGAGCTCATTGGGTACCACCACCCCATTCTGCACGGTATGAGAACAAGATAGATGGTTGCGAGCTTTTCTGTGCCGACTGGCTCTGCGGTCAGCGCACGGCACTGAGCACTCATCATTTCACAGCACAGAGAAAGCTGCAAGACCATGGCACAGTTTGAGGCCTCTCCTTGCATCCCAAATCTTCTTTCTCCCACCTTTTCCCTGGTGCAGTGACTGTCCCAGCTGCATCCCTGTGTTCCTGCAGTTCCTCTTTTTCTCTCAGTGATGCTGAAAAGGTTACCTGTGAAACCCACTGCACCTTTATTCCAGGTGCAGAAACATCCTTGTCCCTTGGCTAATTTTGCAAAGAAGCTTAGTGATTTGCTGTGTTCGGTCGAGAGATTTCTTGCAATGTAATGAGAGTATGTTCAGGTTAGATTTATTTTTTTTTTTTGCTAGTCACTTTCTGTAAAATCGTTAATACTTACGCTTTCCTTTAAGAGACCCTGAAATGGGTTGTAGAGCTGTTAGCTGGGGCAGTCACCAAATCCAGCCTCAGAGAGAGAAACTCCGTGAGGGGAGGCAGGGCACGGGCAGAGCAACCCTGGGGGGAGGCCGAGCCCTGGTCCCTGCCCGTGCCATGCTGCGGGATGGAGCTGCCCGCTCTGCCTCAGCAGAAGGAAGGTCATGGTTGAAAGAATGAAATCCAAATTGAAGGGAAATCTGAAACACGATGGTGACTAAAACAAGAGTATGGAGAGCCGCGGTCACCTACGGTGCTGGAGTGAGCAGGTCTCCTGTGTTTTTTCTGCTCTCCACAGGCACATTCTGCTCACCCCAGTAGGTCTTTGAGAGCTGTTGAAAACCAATACAAGCTCTGAGAGATCTGGCCACTGACACTTGACACACTGCAGAGAAACTGTGTTCCTGCCACAGCTCGGCAGCATTAATAGGTCTAAAAATTACTGCTCCTGCCAAAAAATAAAGTGCTATCCTTCAAAATTGGATTTTTTTTCAGGAAGGTCGGACAGCCCTTGATCCAGAGGGCCCACCTGACTTCCCCCAAGCTACGCAAGGACATCTGCTCTCTACTCCAGCTACCTCTGGATCACCGAGGTATTGCAGAATCACGGAATGGTTTGGTTGGAAGGGACTTTAAAGATCACCCAGTTCCACCCCCCCTGCCAGCAGGGACACCTTCACTAGAGCAGGTTGCTCAAAGCCTCACCAAACCTGGCCTGGAACACTTCCAGGGGTGGGGCACCTCTCTGGACAACCTGTTCCAGTGCCTCCCCACCCTCACAGCAAACAGTTTCTTATGTCCAACCTAAATCTACTCTCTTTCAGTTTAAAGCCATTGCCCCTCATCCTATCAAAGTGCCCTGGCCAGTTTTCTGGGATCTCTCGCCTCCAAACTCACATAGCTTTGCGGGACGTTGGCTCCCTTTCTGCTGCCCACCTCTGCAGGCTGCCGGGCAGCTCCTGAGCTCTCAGGCAGAGCGCAACGGCCAGCCTTGCTGAAGGCTGCTGCAGGAAAGACAACTGGAGTGTGAGTACGTGTGCCGGGGTGTAATCTAGTGTCTGCCTCACAGCATCCCTCCTGCCATCCTCCAAGGATGCGTTTTGCTTAGTCTCTGCAGGTACTGTAAGGTGATTCGCCATGTAAGCTAGAGAGCTTTTTTTCAAAACAATGTTTGATGCCTTTACTGAGGGCTGCATAGAGTACAGATGCATTTATTTCTGTTTCACAGATAGCAGGAATTTCAAAGAAGCTAAAATACAGCATCTTAAGATGTGTCCTGCTGTTTCCTCTTGCATTTACATAGGCTATATGAAGATTTCATCTGATGTCTTTTATGCTTCAGCTGAAGACAGAAATAAGGTTATTTTCCTACTTCTGATAATAAGCAGCTACTCATAATATGTTAAGATGCAGGTAAAATAAAAGCAGAAACCCTAAAATAGTAGGCTTCCCTGTCTGGGAGCACTGAAAATATATGGCTTCCTTTGGAGGGCCGACTTTCTGTTTTACTTTGCAGCCAGCTCATGGTAAAATGTAGTGATTTTTCTTCTAGGTTACCTACCGAGGACAAGAAATACATGGGAAGGCCGGCAGTGGCAATTCTGAAAACTGATCACGAACAGCTGCTCTACAATAGCATGCAAGTCCCTCTCGAAATGGATGATCGCGGGCCGCAGCGAGGTAGCACTGGGGATGTGCCTCCTGCTTTTGCTGGAGGATCCACGCCAAGGAGCCCCAGGTAGGACACGGACACTGGGATCCCACCCTGAAGGGACTGTCCAAATCCTGTGCTCCCTGATGGCTCCCAGGAGCCTTGTTTGCTTATGTGGTAGGATTTGAACTCTGGGATTACACTGTTACGTACTGGATGGTGGGCTCACTCCCCTCTTCATCCTACATCCTATACTGGAGACCATGTTCAAAGAGACTGTGCCAAATTCAGACCTGGACCTGAGGCTTGCGCAGTGCAAGGTGTAAATTTGGCCTGTTTTAAGTGGCAGGAATATGAATTTCATGCAACACCCCCTTAAGTGTTATCTGAATTGAATGATATTGGTGCATTTTTCTTCTGCTAAGACAAAACAAGATCTTCCTTCAGAGCACTATGTCTCAACACTTCTAGTAGGACACTTCAATTCTAGTACATCTTCATTTGTAAATACCATATAGAAATGAGCTTCTAAACAATGATTCACAAGACGAATTGGTTCCTCTTCCAGCAGCACTGATCAGAAATCAGCAGTTGGTGGGGATCTTCATGCTCTCACTCAGAGTTGGGCAGGAGGGCTTTCTCCTCCGTACTTCCCAAGCAGCCACACTGCCTCTCACACTCCACCTCCCTTCGCCTCCCACCTCTCCCGTGCCGTCTCGCTGTGTGCGGGGTTATTTTGTCAGCAGCAGTTTTGCTCCAGCTGGGCTTCCAGGAACACGCTTGAAGTTCTCTTGGCGTGGTGTTGGGTTCAGCGGCAGTACTCCCGCTCGATGCTTGCCATGAGCTCCTCCTCCGAGTAATCATATGAGATTGTGGACTGTCCCTCTGGCTTCTTGCTGTTCCTTTGTTGGCACCTGCCAGGGAAAGGAACAAGTTATTGGTGTTATGAGAATGAATCAACCTGATTCAAGTGAAGACACAAGATGACCCTTATTTCATTTTTTTTGGTGAATGGAAAGATCAAGCTGCACATGGCTTGCTAAGACAGAGATACTCTGTCACGTCTAGTTCCCATATGCCACAGGCACATCGCTTGCTGACATTTGCTATCACTTGGCCTCTATTTTAGTCCATGAGTTCACTACAGTACAGCCCTTACAATGCTCCAGATCAAACTCCCACAACCTTCTGGTGAGTTAGGTTCCAGGCCCAGCTAAATGACTGCCTAGCCTTTATGCTAGTTATTAGTTTTAAGGTTTTATGCAGAAAGGGATTTTTTGTTTGTATCTGTGAGGGGAGTTTTAACCAAAATATGAACGCAGCTACCTCAAACTGCTCTTACGGCTTTTATTTATTTTCACATCAACACAACTCTCCCGTGAGTGGATACAAAGGGAACTGGTTTGGGTTTTATTGGTATTATCAGAAGCGGTTTATTTTGGGTACAAGCAAAATCTGTCCCTACCTGCATGAGGGAGAACAGTGAAAAGTCTTCTGCCAGTTTTGACCACCATAGCTCATGCTACCAAATAAGTCTGCTTGATCCTGTCCTCCAGGACTCAAGAGAGGAGACAGGAGCTGAGAAGCGAGCGCTCCTCCTTGACCTTGTAGGGAACTGGGAAGTGAGCAAGCCAGGCTGTCAGGCTAGTCATCTCTGGAAGTTGGGGCATGTGGCTCCATGAAATGGAGGTCACGGTGAGGTGCAGAGCCAAGTGGAGACTTGAGTTGGTAAATCCAAACTGTAAAGTGCTCTGCCATGCCATGTCAGCTGAGATTGGTGGGCTTACTTTGTGACCATCCACTGGTGGAGCATAAATAAGCAAGAAAGAAATGGTTTGGTATGGCGGTTGGTTGGTTGGCAAAGAGGAGAGATTTTCATATCCAATAGCATGGCTCCAAATCTGTCCCAGGCTCATTATGTAGCATCTATTGACTTACAATTTCTCTAAGGATGAGATCTATCTCACCCTTAGTCTTGCAGCTGGGATGAACTTGGTCATTAGCATCCTTTGGTAAAAAAAATGAGGACCTGTTTATTAGATGAAATCACAGGAGCTGCTGCAAAGCAGTTAAGTAAATATAGAATCAGAATCGAAGAAAAGAACCCTGAAATGGTTTTCTAAGGAAACTTTGTCATACAAAGGAGGTGCTTTCATAAACCGCTCTCCTTGGCCGAGGGACCATCCACAATGTTCCTCAAACAGGCAGCAGCCAGTCTCCCGCTGCTGTCGCTGCAGATCAAACGGCAGCTATGCAACCCTTCCTCTGTGCTTATCTGCCTCGGTCAGAAAGGTTTCTGCCCAGTCCAGCTGCTCTGACCCAGCTGTGTTAACGCCGTGTCCCCTGCATGTCAGAAATAGTTTGATGTTTTTCCTGGAGCCACCTGATGACCAGCTGGTGTGGCAGCTGGGTCACGTGGGTGTCCTACATTTATTTACGCTGCTCCGTGCCCTTGATGGCAAGTTCTACTGGCAGCAAGATGGCAGCAGGTAGGATGAGGATTTAGCAAGTGGACTCTTCTGCTTATTCCTTTTATTCATTTTCCTTCTTCTACTGGGCTGCAGGCAATCTAGTTTCCACTGCAGTAAATGAGAGCTGGGAAGAATGCTCAAAGTCCAAGAGCTCAAACCCTACACCAGCAGCTACAAAGCAAGAATTGGGAAGAGGAAATACAGAAATCTGACTTAAACACATGATTTATTGATTTAAACTCTGCACTGTGACAATCCTTAAACTAATTTTATATTACGTGATGAATTAGAGGCAGAGCTCTTGGCAGCTTGCTTGCAGGCCCACAGAAGAGTCATTGTTTCTCTTAGCGGTTACGTAATTTCCCACTGTTAATTATTCTTGATGCTTTGGCTTGTATGGTGACCTCCAAGCACAGGAGAAAATTTCCAGGTAAAATTGGAACTCATTGAAACATAGATGTGCTTTTAAAAAGACAAAAGCAAACCCCACTTACCATGCACATCCCAGAATTCAGAAGAAGAAAGAGGGCTCTGTGTATTTCAAGAGCAAAGGAAAAGCAAGTTGCTGCTCCTGTTCTCTCTATTTTTGTAGCAAAGTTCTGTACCATTTAATATGGAAAAACTGAAATAAATTTGAAAATGAGAGGTTCAGGCTGGATAAAAGGAGAAACTTCTGCACCCTGAGGACAGCAAGCACAGGAACAGGCTGTGGTTGCACGGGCTCCATCCTTGGAGGCTTTCAAGACCTGCTGGGACAAAGCCTGGAGCGTTCTGCTTTGACCTCCCAGCTGATCCAGCTTGGAGCAGGAGATTGGACTACAGACCTCCTGAGGCCCTCCCAACCTGAACCTTGATCTCAAAGGCACGTTGGTGCAGCTGTTTCTGCTGGTCCTGGAATCAAGTGAGAGGCTGTGGCAGGGAAATCCCGAGCGCAGGATGTGGGCAGGGCAGGAGCTGGTGGACCACAAGCCTTCTCCTGCACTCCTCCAGCTGCTCCGGCAGGAAAGGAGGCCCCGTGCTGCTCTCCGCAACACGCGGCCAGGGCTGCAGATCAGGGCTTGCAATCACGTTGAACCCAGCTGAGGGCTGTTAGAATTTCCGATTTGGAAAATAACAGCTCAGTATGTTGAGGGGAAAAATTTTCAAACCCCAGTTGTTCTGGAGGAAGAGAAAAACCTGGAAAGGAGCAAATCTGAGAGAGAAAGAGCTGGCTGAAAAGCATACAAGAAGGGAGTTTGCAGCATGGTAGGAGAGCAAAGAAAAAAAAGGGCAATGCAAGTCCATCAAGATTACTATGCAGACTTCTGAGTATCTCATTACTAAGAAGTTATTAACAGCTTGGAGGGAGTTTAGAAAGCAGTAATAAAAGTGATTTAAGAGGCTAGAGCAAAGCAATTTAGGAAAGAGGAAAGCAAGAAATGTGCTCCATTTCAGCTAAAGGCCTCTCTGTGTTTAAAGATTATTAAGGGAAGGAGGAATTTATTTTTTTTTTCAAATGGAAAGACAATGAACTATGCAATGAGAAGAAGGAAATGCAAAGGGTAAAATTAGACTAAAAGTGAGCAAAACCACCTCTGAGCAAGATCCCAGTGGTGGGAATGGCTGGCAGTGTCAGGCAGCTGCCTGGCGTGGGGCAGAGCTGCCTGTGGGCTCTGGTGACAATGTCCCTGATGGGTGGCTAGGGTGAGAAGCTCCAAGGTACAAACCTGAGCTAAGTGGCTAAAAATTAGGTTGGGGTCAATCTAGGTCAGTGTTTTTTATCGTTTTGCTGAGGGTGGGAAAGTCCAGGGTTAATCATTAAAATGCCTTCTGCAAGACCTTGCAGCTGAAAAATGGGTCAAAACAACGCCCCAGTAACTCTGGCAGTGACATGAGCCTTGGCAGCAATTAGGAGATCATTACAGCGTTCCCGGGCTTGTGTCATCCCACCCATGGACTACCAGATGCTA
>NW_009609004.1:19853-21830 GCF_000690535.1 Cariama cristata
GTAACACAGCATGATCAGGAATACATCCAGCTGTGTTTCTATGCACATCGAAGGTATTTATTAGGGCTTGGTTTAGATGCTTACATGGTGTCACACAGGCATGTTTGCAGTACAGGAGGTGCACACCTACGGCATCTATCTCACGTGACTGCTCTCTTGCCAGACAGTATTAAGTCTTCACATCTAGTTTTGCTTTTTGCTTGACATTTATTTCTTCTTTAATTGGCTTTACGGAAATTTCTTCAGTCAGCAACTCTTATGAAGACAAGGCTGATTTTTGCTGCTTGTAACGTGAGTGTTTATCTAGAATAATTCTAGAGACAGAAATGTGAAGGTTGACACACCTACGCACATTAACCGCTGTTTCTGGGGCTTGATTTGATTTGATTTCTTCAAAATGCAGTTTTGCTGGGTGCTGGACCATTTCCAAAAAAATATTTGCATACAGTTCTTGCCAGCAGAAATTGCAGCCCTGCTTATCACGGGCGGTACAGGCACTTCACACGTGAGTTGCGCTATGGGGCTCTGCAGTGGGTATAAAGTACATGTTATCTAAATTAAAATAAGCTCCTGGTTTGTCACCTCAAATCAGAAACCAGTTTCTGCTGTCTCAAGTCTTTCCTTTGCAGGCCAAAGAGGGAGGGAGGGAGGGAGAAGGAAAGCCTTGGCAGGGGGCGAGGGGCCAGCGGGAGCCTGGGGCTGGGAAGCTCGGGGGGGGGACACTGCAGCAGGGCTGGCTGTACATCCCAGAGCAGAATGCTTAGTTGCCATCGTAGCCCAAAGCCTGTTGAGGATGCTGGAGAGCCCAAGAGAGGTTAAGGTCCCCGTGAGAGCACCTGTATGAGCCTCGCTGTTGGGAAAGCTGAGGGCAGCCGTGTTTTCCGAGTGCTCCCGAAACCAGCAGCCTTGCCAGGTGAGCGCCCTGCCAGCTGGGAGGGAGAGGAAGAGGGAGGACGGCGGCTGGTGCTTGTGCTCTTATGTCCCATCCACCAGTGCTGCTCGGCGTTAGCAGGTCACACAGCCCGACGGCCAGGACCTCCAGATTAGCCTGCTGTCGAGTGCTGCAGGAACAGAGGGGCTGGATGACAGTCAGAGCTTAACGTTGAAGAGAGTCGCTCTTTAGTGTAAGGAGATGATATTTTAAGATGGTTTTTCAAGGCTTTTCATTTCATCTGGGTTTCTTTAGCATGTGTCAAATCGTTCCCATTGCACACTGCTCAGAGGCACAGCCTGCTCAGTAGCTTTTGCTTGTGGAAGATTTCAGATTTCTTTTGTTTGGCACCCAGTGCAGTAGGTCCCCACCATTCCCCTGTCCTTGAGGACACTCAGGTCTCTAATTGGTGTAGCATGAGAGTGTCTCATCGGTTTTCTCTTATGATTCCTGGGGAGCAAAGAGATGTTATTCTTCTTTTCTAGATGCTGCAGAACCCATAGATGACCTGTGGGTGAACCAGGGCCTGAGCTACTCATTGGGGCAATCCTCCCCAGCTTTTCACAAGCTCCTTCAAGGTGCCTCTCTGACATGTGGACATCCTAAATTCTGCATTGCTCATGACCAGGAATGAATCTCTATACTGTACTGGAGCTGGAGCCTGGGTCTTTTCAGGCAGCACAGCTCCTGGATTTTTTTTTAATTGCCAAATAGCTAGAGGACAGGATATTCGGGGCTATAAACCACTTGCCACCTTTCCCACCTCTCTTTTGCACAGTGCAGGGCATGCAGGAATAGCTTTCCCCTTTATGCTTCCTTAATTTCAGCTGCTTTCTCCCGCTGAAGATATAGCAAAAGCATAGGGTACTCACTGATGGTCACCATTGTTGTTCTCTGGGCCTGGTGGGCTTCTGGCAGACAAAGCCTGGGAAAGAAGAAAAGTCATGTATTTCAGTTAAAATACTTTAAAGTCAAGGGAGGTGATTCTCCCCCTCTATCCCGTTCTGGTGAGACCCCGCCCACCCCCCCACACAACTCCTCATCCG
>NW_009609004.1:21861-24890 GCF_000690535.1 Cariama cristata
TCCTCAGCACAAGAAGGACATGGACCTGTTGGAGCGAGTCCAGAGGAGGCCACGGAGATGATCCGAGGGCTGGAGCACCTCTGCTGTGAGGACAGGCTGAGAGAGTTGGGGTTGTTCAGCCTGGAGAAGAGAAGGCTCCGGGGAGACCTTAGAGCAGCCTTCCAGTACCTAAAGGGGCCTTATGAGAAAGATGGAGAAGGACTTTTTACCTGCCACCTGTAGTGGCAGGACAAGGGGCAATGGCTTTAAACTGAAAGAAGGTAGATTTAGATTGGACATAAGGAAGAAATTCTTTACAATGAGGGTAGGGAGGCACTGGAACAGGTTGCCCAGAGAGGTCACAGATGCCCCATCCCTGGAAACATTCAAGGTCAGGTTGGAGGAGGCTTTGAGCTACCTGATCTAGTGGAGGGTTGGCAGGGGGGTTGGAACTAGATGATCTTCAAAGGTTCCTTCCAACCCAAACCATTATTTATTTCTATGAAACCTATCTGTGTCTATAGTGGGCTATGTCTGCCCTGGTTTAAACCCCCAAACAACTTCTGTGGAGACAGGAGAGCACAAGAGAGCATCCTCTTTACTAACTACTGTTCTGCTAGCTCTGATTCAGCGGTTAGGGCAGCTGGGTGGCTGCAGGCTACGGAACCGAAATCACTGAACGTTAACTTGTTAAACCCCCCAGTTTTCCCACGAACACACACTGCCCCGCTGGCTGACAGGTAGCAGCATGAAAATGCCTGCTAATGAAGGAAGTTATGGCAACACGGACCCAATTCTTTTCCCCTGACAAAGCTGTTTCCCTGAAATGATCCATCTGGAGTGAAACACCCACCTTCCCAATGTTGGAAGCTCACATGTTTCCAATGAGACACCAGGGGGTCAACCAAAGCCAAACCTAATGGCATTTAAAATGGGAAGATGATGAGACCCTGTGTCTCTCTGAGCCCCCAGCTGGACCAGTAATAAAACGAACCCCCTGCAGCCAGATGCTACTGAGAAGAATATAATTTTCATCTTTTTCTACTTCTTCACTGTACTCTCAGGGGGAAAAGGAAGGGGGGACAGGGACAAAGGCTGTGTCTTTGCACAAAACTAGACCCGTTTTGGCTTGCCACTATTTTTTCTGAGCTGCAGTCCTAAAGCTGGTGGGTCTCCTTCATACAAGTCACCCTGAATCTCATGATGACACTAACAGATGTTAAATGGGTAGCACACAGAACTAAACTGAAGACTTGGCTTCCAGAAAAATAGAAATGAGAAGTTGTTCCATCAGCATGGAAAAGAGGAAAAGATTTTTCTGTACAAGAAAAAAGGGAAGCAAAGGAACCAGGGAGTGGCGTGGAAAAGTTTGCAGTTCAGAGCCATTGCCTATACATCGGCTGTGCGGTGTTTCTGCCGGGCTGGATGGGATCAAGCGATTCCTCAGTAAGATCATGTATCTGCTCTTGAAATAGCTCAAACCTTTGCTGCCTCAAGGTCCAGCAGTGCATGGGACTGGTGCTGGTAAGTGTGGGAGCTGTGGAGGGGAGATATGCCTCTATAGGCAGTGCTGGTACAGCAACGATGGCTTTAGGTACCGTTTTGCGCTGACTTAAATCAGTTGGTATCGGTCAGGCTTGTACGTGCCGTTCACTGGATAGAAATGTCCACCTGGGTGTCTGCTGTCATTGCTTGGCACCTGATTTTAATTTGAGAGGAGATGTTTTTGCTATACTCCTTCCTTAGCTGCTTCTCATGCAGATGGGCAGGAGTTGAGGTTTAAACACAGTGGTCTCAGACACTGCTAGGCAGACAGGTGCTCGGCAGCGAACTGTTTGGCTCTTCCCTGCTTCTTGGGTGGGGTCATGTTTGACTCCCAGCTTGAGCAGGCATGGGGGGGCTGCAGCAAAGACACCTCTCTCGTGGCACTGGGTCAACACCTCTTCCAGGTGAGCCCTAAGTACCTTCCATTTCTGGAGCTGGGAAAGGTGTCTGCTATCTGTGGTCTTTCACGTCCCACTGCTTGCTTAAAACTACAAACTAAATCTTGTAAGACTTGTAACATCTTTTGATACCTGTCAAAAGGCACTCCACTCCCTTTCAGAAGAGCCAACGCTCTTTGGCAACACTTCGTTTTTATTGGAAGAGCCCGAACTGTTCTAGAAACAGTTCCTGTATCCAAGCAGAGACGAGGCTATGTGAGAAAGCTGACAGTGAGGGAAAAGAGTTCCCACCCGGTTATTTAGCATTGGTTCTTGGCAGTATCTCCCACAAGTGACAAGGGCAAGCAGCAGTGCCAGGAGGATGCTGTGCTGAGCTCTGAGGGCTGACTTCTCCTAGGAGTGCATCCTACAACCCAGTCCCTCATCCCCATCCTCACCATCACCCACTGGGCTACTGCTGCTGCCTGATTTCCTTCCACCAGGCAAAGAACATCATTCATCCTCAGCACCAAGGGGAATACAGTTCTTCAGGAGTGCTTTGATGCTGCTCTTCCCACAGCGAGAATTCAGCTTCTAACACTTCTGGGTTTGGATCATTTTAGGGAGGGGTTTGAATTGTACAGTAGGTTGTCTTTTTTTCCTCCCTTGTGGCTGACTCCTCCATATTACGAGCTATACGTGTTGTGTGGGTGGAAGACAGAATTAATTAGTCATCAGAACAGAGCAGCTCTGGTTAGCAAAATCTGCTTCTCTGTGCAAAATCGGCTCCCATCTTCTCCAAGGGATCTGTCAGCGACGACGCTTATTTCCCAAGAGAATTCAGCATTGGCACAAGTAGATCCCTACCGCCATTTAATCCAGTGCACGAGGAAAAAATGGTGGTGAGTGAAAACAAAAGCCACCTCTGCCTCTCCACCACTGTCAGAGCCTCTGCACTTCGGGAGCTGCTCCCAAGTCACCCGGGCGAAGGACGCCTGGCTCCGCGATGCCCGAGTGACACCGTGTGCGGGGCAGCAGGCAGGACGCGGAGCACTGGCGGGGGCAGGCAGCGAGACTTAATAAAAACTGACCTCACCCAGCCCGCTCAGGATTGTCGTAACGTGTATG
>NW_009609004.1:24904-30730 GCF_000690535.1 Cariama cristata
TACGTGGGTTAAGATGATGCGCACGTCACGACACTTTAATATTACAGGTTCCTATCCTACAGCTAAATAAGTAATTGCTGGCCTGGTCAGCCTATGCCCTGTTAAGAGATAAATGAAGTCAGCTTCTCCTTTCTGCAGCTTGCAGTCATCTTTTTTTATTACTCATCCAGACCACAGCGTGTCTCCTTGTTTTCCACTCTGTTCCCAGTGTAGGCATCTCATGCTGGGGTTTGTTGTGCTACAAAGCCCCACACCACCTCCTCCAACTTTAAGGGCTTGGATATTAAGCTCACCCAGCATGTACTCGAGTTTAATTTAATGTAATGAGATGTGAGGTGGAGTGGTTTGACAGCCCTTGCACACACAGTTCAGCCGTCCTTTATGTTAGAGCAGCGGCTCCTGGGAGCGAGGCAGAGCAGAGAGCTGGAAGCAGGACCTATTTTCCTTTACCCTGTGCATGAACCAGCACTCCCAGGGTGCAGCTTCCCACTCCCCCCAACCCAGTGCGAGCGGTGACTGGTGTTCCTCACCCATCCTGCCAGCCCGTCCTCTCCCCGCTCCCTGCCTTCTCCCTCCATCAGCTCTAGCAGCTGTGGGTGAGAACAGCCCCCGGGACCCACAGGGCGATCTGTAGCCATGCACCTTTGGGGGCTCTGAGCTGCACTGAAACCGCTCAACCGTCTCAACTATAGCCTCAACCTCACCGTCTCCAAAACCGGGTGGCCAAATTCAAGCTGCCTCTTCGGGATGGTCCCTGTGCTGGCCCCTGAACCATGCCCAAGCATTATTTGGGAGACTGTAAGTTGGCCTAGGTCAAAACCACGCCAGGGACCATCCTAGCAGGTTGGCAGGACAGACCGTCATGGTCTGATGCCATGCAGCTGCTACAGTACAGGGTATCGGTAGAGATACAGCCCTGAGATGGAGTAGAGATATAGACCCTTAGTGGTCCCATCATATCCAGGGGAGCTTAGAGCGTGGCTGAGCCACCTAAAACATCTACAGGGGAGCAGTGTGGTCCCCTGCCAGTCCTGGTCTGCTGGGCTGTGGTTTCATAGTGTGGCTTTTCTGTAGGATGTAAGCTAGTGCCTCCTTCCCTGCCTCTGCTCCTCCCAAATCCCTCTTCACAAACACCCTGTGACCTGGACCAGGGGAGCAGTCTGAGCTGAAATGAAAATCCCCTCCCTTGGAGGGGAGGGAGACGATGTCAGCCGGAGCACATCGCAGATGCAGTTTGCAGCCCAGCTGCAGATGTCTGAGCTGGTAGAGCAGAAGGGCAGCACCCTCCAGCGACGGCAGCAAACCATGTGGGTGGCTAAGCCAGTCATCACTGCTGGAAACAGCCTCTCGTGAACCCGCAGCCGGAGTTATTATTGGCCAAAAAAAAAAAATCTAGCTTACCTAACGTGTCAGCAGGTACCAAACGGGATGCATAGCCCCAGCTGCATCCCAGGCAAAGCACTCCCAGCCTTGCTCCGGTCTGCAGCAACATCCTCTGGCCAGCGAAGGAATTAGGAACAGGCGGTGGATGGAAAGTGGGCAGGGATGCGGGGAGTTCCCACGCTTCTCCTCTCCTGCCAACTAAAACACCAGCTCCCAGCTATTCTGTGCGTGCCCCGTGCTTAGTTTTTAGCTCAGGAATGGTTTCAGGGCAAAAGTGACCCATGCTCTGCCAAGTGATGTGGGGGGAAATAATACCTAGTCAGTAGTTTTCCAGGTCTGGCCGCAACACAGCTGCGCTGGGAGGGTGACACTGGCTGAGGGGACAGCACAGCTTGCTGCTTGCTGGGCTCTGGTGAAGTTTCAGGTGCTTTTAAAAAGGCAAGGAACATAACGTGAGAGAGAGGGAGACCTTTTCCTCAGCAACCACCCGATCCACACCTGGATATTAACTGCAGAATCTGAAATAATCTGACTTTGGAATTTTCACTTAGCTGCTTCCCTAGTTTGGAGTTCAAGATGTTCAGCTGGAAAAGACCTTTTCTGAAGCGCCCTGGACAGCGGAGTGCGGCTCTCTACACAACTGTAGGAGAACGTCTTGACTCGAGGGCCTTTTTGAGCATTAATACAACCAGGAAGAAAATGCTGAAATAAATTGCTAACAGGACAGAATTACAAAGATCAAATTTCTGTTTGGAGGGAGCACATTTTAACAAGAGTAGAAAAATAAACCTATCTCAGTTCCTGTAAGAAACTAATGGGGTGTGACATTAAATGTCCCCACAGGACCCCTATGTGTTTGTAGGTGGGACCAGCCAGCCACAAGGTGATGCTGCGCCACATCCATCTGCAGAAAGAACATTTGGCTGAAAAAATCAGGCAAAGCTTTGAAGACCTGGGTGTTTTGAAAGCATATGATAGTCCCTCTAGAAGTCGGTTAATATACCCTCTACCTGTGCTATTCCTGCGCTGCAGCTGGGGCGATCAGCTTACTGTAATCACATTCCGTCTCCAGTCAGGAGGAGTGACGGCGCCACAGAAAAAGCTGTTAAAAGTGAGACCGTAGTATGTCTGCGTGATTCTTCCATTTCAGGAAACCAATGGGGAAATGCTTGAGGCTGTGGCTTCTCCCCTGGTTTCCACCAAGAGCTGCCACCCTGCTCTGTGCTGCAGCGGCACCCGCAAAACCACAAATACTTTCCCTGTCTTGAACAAAGAAACAAGGAAAAAGCACGTACAACCATCCAGAATTGAGGGCAACCTGAAAATGGATAGTTGATGCTGATAAGGAGGTGTTGGGGCCTGCTCTGAGTTGGGTTCAGGTTCCCCATCAGGATTTGGTTCCCAGCCTGCTGCTGTGATGTGCTTTCACCCTTCTCACTCCCAAGCACTATTTGAATACAGTAGAGGTGGCTCAAGCCTTTAAACGTAGCCACATCCCTCTCCACCAGCCCTTGCCACTTGGCCTGACCGCCCATTGGTGCTGCCAGCTCGCTGCTGGGTGACAAAGGGCATGGGGGCTCAGGTGCCAAGCACAACATTAATGCACGTCATGCCCAGGAGAAACCCAACCATGACAGCAGAGAGCCAGGTCCTGCTTGCAGGCAACTGCTCTCTTCTGGCTGGTGGCAAACCTTTCTTTTCCTCCCACTAGCCAGAACCTGCTCTTCCACCGGCTATTTCTCATCAGACTTTTCTACCGTAATATCTCCTTGTTGCCTTTCCTTCTCCTCCCTCATCTTTTCCCTGTTAGCTCTGTTGAATCAACCCATCCTTTATTCTCTGAAATTTCTTTGCTCATCCTCCAGTTTGCACAGCTGAACAGAGCAAAGCAAGCAAGTTCCCACCGCAAGACAGAAATTATAAATGACTGGTTGAGAAGCTGGCAAGATCAAGAGAAATTGCCCTCAAAATTTCTAGCAAGGAACTAGTGACGCAACAAAGCTGGGATCTCTTTCCAGACACCTCCTCCACCAGCCTCGTGGGAAGGGTGGAACCACAGTTTGCACAACGGCCTAAAAGACTAAATTGCATCCAGTAAACAACCAAAACTTGGTGCTGCAAACAGTTTCCTCCCTCCTTCTCTGAGGCTAGTGACTTTTTAGGCCTCGAGGAGTCAGAACGACAAGCCATGACTGCTGTCTGTACCATGGCCACCTCAGGTTCAGGTAAAGAAAGTGCTGCCAAGAAGAGCTTCAAGTTTGCCCTGAAAATATCTAAGACTTCTCTTGTATGTCTTTTATATCTTTGAAAAACACTGGTACTTCTTTGCTGTCTTTCAAAAAACCTGTCTGGGTGCAACCGGAGTTGTCAACTTCCTTCACAAAGAAGAGGCAATGGCAGCAGCTGGACAAGGGGGGGGCCCAGCACAGGAAGGTCATGGACCTGTTGGAGCGAGTCCAGAGGAGGCCATGAAGATGATCCGAGGGCTGGAGCACCTCTCCTACGAAGGCAGAGAGAGTTGGTGTTGTTCAGCCTGGAGGAGGCTCCAGGGAGACCTTAGAGCAGCCTGCAAGAAAGCTGGGGAGGGACTTTTTACAAGGGCGTGTCGTGCTAGGATAAGGGGCAATGGCTTTGAACTGGGAGAGGGAAGATTTAGATTAGATATTAGGAAGAAATTCTTCACCGTGAGGGTGATGAGGCACTGGAACAGGTTGCCCAGAGAAGTTGTGGATGCCCCATCCCTGGAAGTGTTCACGGCCAGGTTGGAGGAGGCTTTGAGCAACCTGGTCTGGTGGAAGGTGTCCCTGCCCATGGCAGGGGGAGTTGGAACTGGATGATCTTTAAGGTCCCTTCCAACCAACTCTTTGAAGGAGTCACAAGATGCTTGGTATCACCATCACCTCATGGGTGGCATAGCTGCGTGCTGCATCCACTTGGCCACCCTGGGCAACTGAGGCCGCACATGCCTGCTTCAGGCTGAAGTTTGAGGGCCCTCATGGACATCTCTGTGCTGCAAGGCTTGACAGTGTTCCCACCCTGGGTTTGCACCAGGTGTGACTGAAGTGATGCTACGGGTTCCTCACCACCATTTCTGTCAGAGGAGGAGGTCTGCAGCAGGGAGCTGGGCATGATGAACCCCCGCTACACCACCCCAGGGGCCACATCTTAAATTCTTCAGCCTTTCTGGTTTGCACCTTGTCATTAGTTCACTAGCATCTACTGCCATGGTATACTGATTTTTGTAAAGAAAGGTGGGGGCAGCTCCGTTGCCTTTCTGATATGTAATTACCCAGAATATACATCACTTCAGAATAGAGCTAAAATACCACTTATGCACAGGAAAATTCACAACTTCTAAAGATCCAGCCACGATATTCACGTGCAGAAACAGAGGGAAAATAGACAGCAGCAGTCTCTATTCCCGTAAGTAAAGATAAATGGGAGAAGTCAGGAGGACTGCTCATAAATGAGAGTCCCTCAGAGGAAAAAGCAGTCCTGGACTGAGCTCCTGTTCATACTGCAAGACGGTTTGGAGTTAAAAGAGCAAGGAAAAAATATGACAATACAAGATCTCTATTTTTTTTCCATTTCCAAATCCTACTTTCTTTAGGCGTCTTCTTCAAAGTTCGTCTAAAAAGAAAAAAAAAAAGGGTTCTCATACTGAACGCTGCCAAGTTTCCTAATGGCAAAATTGTTTTGTATTAAAGTTATCCTTACCCCATGAAACAGGCAGTTTGGCAATGGAAACAATACACTTCTAAAGAGCAAAACCGAGGCATGGAAGGCAGAAAATTCCTGGGTCCTAAATATTCGTTCCTATTTTTAAAGTTTTAAATTTATTACTTTAGTCTGACGACTTTTGTGCATCATTGGAGAGCAACGTTTATCTAACAAACACCACACAACTTCCAAAGCCAAGCTAAGATGAAACAAGCCAGTGATTTTTGGCCTTATCACCAGATGATATAGATGCTGCTGCTATTTTTGGATAGAAAAAAAAAAAAAAAAGATAAATCTCAACTCCCTCAGACGCAAATCCATTACTTGTTGAACGGAAAGGGACTGAAATGCTTCTTTAGGAAGAGCCAGACTGCAATTGCAGCGGATTCGCAAACATTAAACGGCAACTTTACGTTCACATTTTCAAGCTTCTGTTTACAAGCCCGACCCAGGGAAAAGCACGACCCGCACTTTACAAAAGCGGAGCTATTTCCACGAGGCAGGAAAAGAAACTCCCAGTAGCCCAGGGGAACTGGAGAACGGGCTGGCCCTTTTCGTTTCGGGCCGATGTTTCCCTTGCAGCAGAGACAGACAGCGCGAAGAGCAGGAGATGTGACCGAGCCCGGTTTGCCCGCCAAGGTAACAGTAACGCCAGTTGGATGCCGTTTGCGTTCCGAGGCCGCCGGCTACGGCAGGCCTCCCCACTCCGGCGGGGACCCCCCC
>NW_009609005.1:0-243 GCF_000690535.1 Cariama cristata
CCAGTCACAGGCTCCTACAAGCAACCGGCCCCGAACTCATGCGCACTGCGCCTGGCCACCACCCACGGCGGGCGGTTAAAGCGACAGGCGCTGCGCCAGGCTGGGGTGGTTCGCCCCGTGTGGGGAGCGGCGCCCCGTCATGGCTCCGCCTAGTCCGGGCGGGACGGTCGCCTTTGTCCCGGGCCCTCTGGGCAGGGCATGCGGCCGGTACTCCTCCCTCCTAGGCAGGCGGGAACGGCAGGC
>NW_009609005.1:272-19614 GCF_000690535.1 Cariama cristata
TAACCCTCCCGGAGTGTGGTGTGCGGCCTAAACGCGTGTGCCCGCGCCTCGAGCGCTGCCGGAGATGGCTCTACCGAGGAGTGGTCTCCGGTGCCCCCCTCCAGTGGTGTACGCGGGGTGCGGGACGTGGGTCTCCACGGCCACCCTGTGAGGGCAGAGATGGAGGTGAGCTGGGCGCCATGATGGCCCTCAGTGGGTGAGGGGGAAGGCAATACCTTTGGCTTCGTCTGAGAACCCTGAGGTAAAACCTTGCGTGGTCCTGGTGTCTCAGGGTGGCAGGGATGGCCCTTATCATGAGGGATAAATTGTGTTGGATCTGGTGTCTGTGGGTTTGTCCCTCCCCTGAGCTCCTGGGAAATGTTGAGGGTAAAAGAGTGTCAAAAATGACTGGCCTGGCTCCCTGTCTTCCCCTCAGGCCGCATGCGACCTGCTTGAGCCTGTGTCTTCAGTGAGGAAAAGAAAGGAGAAAGGGGTTTGCGTGCCTTGTTAATCTGTGCCACCCACATATTTAACAGATCAATAACAAATACTGCCTATTTGTACTCTTATTTATTGCTAATGTATCGTCATACTCCCTGGTATTTATCAAGTAATCATGTCCCCTCCCTCCTCCATTGTGAAGGCCATGGCAGCCATCAAATTAACAATTTGACTTACACTGTAAAAGTTTCAAACAACTCTCAGAAATCATTATTTCTCATCCATGCTGTGGTGGCAGAAATACTCCTAGAGCAGGAAGTACCTCAAGGTATGGAAGACGGAGATGTTTTAAAGGGACATGACCATACCCAAAATAAATGGCGTAACAGAACCGGGAAGGGGGAGCTGTGTGATCTGGGTCAGCAAGGGCTGGGAAATGGCAAGACCATCCCCAATCTCCAGCTTTCTCTTGAGCGTCCTCCAGAGCTACAGGAGTGGTGTCCAGGAGGAGAGAGAATGGTCGACGTCCCCAAAAGAGACTTACCTTAGGTAATTTTTGGTTATTTTAAAGCTGGTGTCTAATCTAAGCTGTTTGATCATTCTACAGTCAAGAGAGATAGGGTATCTCCACCGACTCAAGACAGGTTGGACAAAGGAAACATGTCTCCAGTGGTTGTAGAGTGGTGAAGCCTGACCAGAGTCCTACGTGTCTCTAGACTGGAGGCCTAGTTTATAGCTTGTTAATGTTAGGCTAGATGAATCCCACCTCTGTTTTTTATTTCTCACTCTGCCAACAACTTGCTACAGGATCGTATGACTGTCCTGAGTAACATCTGTTACACAACAGTACAGGAGAGGAAAGTGCCTTATTTCCTCAAGGAGCAAAGTGGGAGTGGTGTATACTACGTATAACACGTAGACCCTGGTTAAGGAGAACATCTTTCTTTGGGAAAAATAGTTAATTCAAGAATATACTTAAAGGCAAGCATGTACTGTGTTGATTTCCAGTGTGGGATCATCAATACGCAGAGTGCTTTAAGATTCGTCAATGTGGGATGTTAGATAACTTCAATGTATTATTCTTACAGCATTATGTGTAAGTACATACTAACTCACCCTGCCTGAGCTAAAGCTCTTCTTGCTAAGTAGGACATCACCTTGAGGAAGATCTTACGGTTTCAGGGCTTTGTCAGCTCCACAGTGTTATTTTCTTTATTTCTTGATTTACTCTCAGCACATTGTAATATCAGGTCTAGTCTTACATTAATAATGTGCTCTGACGACATTTTTCTACGCCAGGTGTGTCTGAAAGAGTTTTTTGTCCTTTTGATCATCATTTGTATGTTTTTTTCTTCTTTCCTTGTTCTTCAACATTACCGACTACTAATCTGGGCGCTGACTTTATTCTAGGAGAGCAACTGTGTGTTGACACATTCTGTCCTGAAGGTGAGGAAATTTAGGGTGCACAGTTCCAAGTACACAGCCCATTACTATATATTATAGAGAACCTCCCTCCTCTGTGCTGTGAAAACTTGTTATACCAGTTTAAAAATATGTCAGGCATGCATCTCCTTCCTCTAACATTAATCATTAATTAACATGTGATACTGACTTTTCTGGTTGCTACTTAATAAAGCAAAACAGTATTTTATGTGCCTTTCTAACTTCTTCTATCATACTCCAACATCAACGTCACAACATACCTAACTGTCAGTGTCGGTACAGTCCTATGTATAGGAAGCCCATTCTGCACTCCCTCTGGAAACACTGCCCAGACCAGAGCCACTAGAACAAGCCCATGTTTGCAAAACTCCTCTTGGCAATCTGACTCCTTTTCCTTGTGTTACAGGCCAAAATTCAAGTTTCTTCTCACAGAATGTGCTTATTATATTTATTACTGCAAATAGCTGAGACTAGGTGCATTGAACTAAGCAACTGTGGTCAAAGACGATCTTATTCACCTGTTTTGGACTTTCTTCACAAATAGTTTTCATTTTGGGTCTTTTTTTTTTTTTTTTTCTTTGCATGTGGCCTGGGTTTGATAAGCGGTTGGTAGAAGTGAGCAGTCAGAAAGAAAATGTAGAATGATGGAAAGCTATTTTATTTATTTGAACTTCAGCACGCTTAGAAAGCTTCACAGTTAAAATTCAGAGCCCCCTTGTGCGAGGCAGTGTATATAAAGTAAAATAAAAAATCCTATTTTAGAAAGCTGGTAATTTACATTGTGAACATAAGGCAGCAGGTAGATAAAATAGGGAATAAATGTGCACTGAGGTACGAGATAACCATAAAAGAAACAGGGTTTAGCCAAAGGGGAAGGTTGAGTCATGTTTATGATCATTATAGTTGACTTACTGTTGCGATAAACACGGTATTAATGATTTGTTATTTGTATAAGAGCAGCCATTGGAAACCTCAAGACAAGACCATGGCTTATTGCACAAAGTATTGTACAAATACCAGGTAGCATACAGTCACCGTTACTCTTGTTCACAATCAGTAACCCCACACAAAATATGCTTCATGACTCATTTATACAACTTTTCCTCATGATTGACCATGTCCTTTTTTTGGCAAGGCACTTACAGCTGGAGCCAGTGAAAGACTTTGGTGTCACAGCACGCCTTGCTTTTCAATGCCTAGCTGGCAGAATGAATTTCCAAACAGCAAGGTAAACTTAGAGTAATCAAAACTTTGGGCCTTGCCTGTGACTCAGCAGCAGGCTGACATCCCAGCCCAGATGTCACTGCTGCCTCTCTCGTGCCAATTCAATGGCTTTTGTGGTGCTGTCAGTCAGGTTTGTGTAGTGAACTAGATGAAAACAAACAAGACAAACTGCAAGATACAGATTGGATGGGTGGGCTGCAAGATGGGCAAGAACTTGGCTTACAGGTGGGGATTAATGGTTTTTACTCAGGCTGGCAGCTGGTCACAAGTGAGGTCTCCCAGGGATCACTGCTGGGCCCCATGTTGTTCAAAACTGGATGACGAGACTGAAAGCACCCTCACCGAGTTTGCTGATGACACTAAACTGGGTGGTGAGGTGGACATGTCAGAAGGGAGAGCCATCTTACAGAGACACCTGGACAGGCTGGAAGAGTAAGCTAGCAAGAACTGTATGAAGTTCAAGTGCAAGATCCTGCACTTGACACAACATAACCCAAGAGTCCAATACAGGCCAGGATCTGTGTGGCTGGAGAGGAGCCTTGCCAAGAGGGACCTGAGGGTCCCAGTGGACAACAAGCTAAGCGCGAGTTATCAGTGCACTGCTGCAGCCACGAAGGCAAATCAAATCCTGGACTGCATCTGCAGAGATATTACTAGCAGAGATAGAGACGCGACCATCCCACTCTGCTCAGAGCTTGTCAGGCCACGCCTGGAGCATTGTGCCTAGTTCTGGTCTCTGCAATTCAAGAAAGACACAGACAGACTGGAGAGGGTCCGAAGGAGGGCGACCAAGATGATCAGAGGGCTGGAGAACCTGCCCTGTGAGGAAAGACTGAAGGCATTAGGTCTTTTCTCCCTGGAGAAGAGAAGACTCAGGGAGGACCTCATCACAGTATTCTGATACTTAAAGGGCTGCTACAAAGAGGGTGGAAGCTCTGTCTTCACAAGGAGCCATATGATCTTCTGAGGTCCCTTCCAACCTGGGCTGTTCTATGATTCTGTGAACATTTTTGGAAGGAGCTCATATGGGTTTTTTTACCCAGATATTTTTTGCATTTCGTTTAGAGTGTCATGGGACAAAAACAAACTTGAGGTTGAGGGAAACAGATAGCAACTTCTGAAACCACATCCGCTGCCAGAGGGACAGGAATACCGCTGAGCTGCAGAGAGCAACTTCAGTTCCTCCCCTGGGTGATTAGGGTACGTGTGTGGAAAGTGAGAGACAAGTTTGAACAGCCTGATGGTTCAGAGACAACTGAGTCTGCTAGACTGACGCTTCCTAGACAAGCACTTGAGATACCATCACTTGCTGTAAAAAATGGCCTGTGGAGAGCAGAGACAGTTAGCATTTATTGGGCACTCTCTAGGAACGCCTTTAGCATTCAGTCCTATTTGCGATTAAGCCAGAAGAATATCTAATTTCCAGGTTATGTTCTAAATTAACTGAGAAATAGCCCTGAAGCTGCTGTGGCCACTGCTGTTCTGTACCTGGGCAGACGCAGAGCCGGAGGCATCGAGAGCTGTGGTTATTAACTTCTCTCCAGCCAGCCTTCACAGGCTTCCTTTTGTCTTCTGGATACCCAGGTTCACCCCTGCCCCCTTCTCTCTTCAGTACCTTATCTCATTCCTGTATTGCTGAGGCCATCTCACTGTCCCCAAGCCATTCCTTCTGCCTTCTCCACCATCACCCCCACCCCACCAGTGCTTCTTGACCTGCCCTCTTTCCCCAGAACTCTCCATATTGCCTTTGGGGCTTCCTACTGCCTTCTCTCTCCATGCAGCCATGTCCCTCTTCCTTCTTGATGGCTCCAGAGCCTCATCTGATAGGCATACTAGTGAGTCATCTAGTTAAGTTGGACCTAATTTCTGTCCTCTCCTTACTTCTGATGTTAGTGCACCGCACTGGCGAGACCAGGTTTGCAGGTATGAGGAGAACTCTACAGAGGAAGCAGAAGTTACCTCAGGAGTTGTGCCATCTTCAGGGTTTGTCTGCAGTTCAGCTTGCGGGAGAGAAAAGGGAGTTGGGGTGTCTTTTTGCCACTCTACCTCAATTTCACTTAAATTCTAGTTTTGTCTCCTAAATCCTTTATTGGATCTAGTCCTTCATCTTTTCCTTCAGCAGATCCTGCTCTTGGAGCAAATACTTCCCTTTTCCCATCTTTTGTCTGTTTAGAGGGGGTGGGACGGCCTTCTGCTGGTTTTGCAGTATCTGGTTGAAAGTGGCCCAATTTTAGCAGGCTCCTGTAGCATTAACGCAATACAGAAGTATACCTAGTAGCTGTTCCTTGGCTTCTACGATTTAAAACATATGTTTTCTGACATTTAATGATAGTTTGTTCTCCCATACATCCCAAGGAGTGTAGACAGCTAGTTATTTCCAGTGTCAGTGAGTTTGAAATGAATGCAACTTATTTTCCTGTGGGGAATGGAGACATATGTCACTGAATTGAATTAAATATTAATCTTATTATTTCCAAAGGGGAAGAGTGCAAGTAGAATGAAAGAAATATAGAAAATTATTTGTTCTAAAAGAGCATAAAATGCATATACTCGGGAATAAACTTGTCTTTTTAAATTGTTGTGGGTTTTTATAGTTTGGATTTTTTGTTGGTTTTGAGTAGGATTTTTGTTTGTTTGTTTGTTTTGTTCTTTGTTTTTTAAATTTCTGGTTTGATTCCTGTTAAAACTGAAAGTTAATTCTTCTAATGGTCTTCCATTGGCCCAACATACGAGTCTGAATGAACTTAATTCCAGTTCCCAAGGACAGAGTGTCCTGTTGTACAGTGAGCTGTATTTTGCATTTGAGCTGTATTTTCTGTTTCAGCAGAACTGAAGGGTTTATGGAGAAGGAGAGCAGCATGGAGGGATTCCTTATATATCATGTTTGAGGGAAGGACTTGCCCTTGTCATCCAGGATGTTCTGGAACTGTTCTGGATAGGGATTCTGGTAGGGCTGTGGGCTCTGTCCAGGGTCAACTTCAAGTCAGCAGAACAAATCCTGGTAATTTCATTAGGAGCTGAATCAGGCCTTTACTAGATCAAGAAAGAGATTTAGACCTCTGTAGCAGAATGTAGGTGGACTTTAGACATTGAAATTTCATCTGCAATCCAAACAATCTCTGCTTACCAGCCATCTAAACCAGCATCTGCCTTATCTCTGTAGGTGCCTCCCAGTTTGACCTGAAAGTTCAGTAGCTGTGCATGCTGTGTGAGGTGAACAGAAGACTTCAGCACAAACTTAACCTTGTTCAACGTAGTGGCTTGCACGTTTTCCATCCTCAGTGTCACTCAGGCTTAAAGTGTCCACAGTGTGTTTGGGGAGACTCGGTGATACTGTCTTATGAACTGGGTTTCTGTGTACTGTACCTTCATAGCAACTGGGCTGGTGGATAACCTTCATGGTTCAAAAAGTGAAAGCAGAGATAAAAGCTTCTAATCAAGGCGTTACAGCAAGGAGATGAAAGGAAGGAAGAGGGATGGAAATCCTCACGTCCAGACCTTCAAGGACAAATCATGTATTTTACATTGCCATCAATGGATAAAAAAATTCCCTATCGTGGCAATCCTCTAATCCCACAGGGCAAGGCTATTAGAGGATAATCCTACCCTAAATTGCAACCCTATGCTTGAGCATTGGTTCTCCTAATGCTGTAGGATACAATTACAGAACAAGGGCTGGAAACCACAGCCTTTGTTCTGCCTTATTGCTTAATTGTTTAATGAAGTATTCACTTCATCTAAGTAAGTGCTTTGTAATTTTGTACTTGCATGCAGCTGGCAGTGGCAACAAGCAAAGAACTGGCTTTTTTACAGAATAATTTGTTCTCTTGGTGAAAGAAGGTACCATTAAAGATATCAGGCTCCAATAGTAAATAATTTGAGAGATCTCCCCACAAAAGGGAAGTCTCACCCTTAAAAGTGAGGAATGAAAGCACATTGTCACTGCCTTCCCCCCCCGCCCCCTTTTCCTCTTGATGCTGTGCAAAGACAGATGGAAGAGGTAGCGTGACAATTAGTACCAGATCTTGCACTAACAGTTCCGTTTCTAAGGTCAGGTCACTGCTATCATGTGCACCTCTAAAATTGGAATGGAAGAGGTATTCCTGACTTAAAAAAAAAAAAGAGTGTATCAAAAAAGGCTTATATCAAGATGAGAACAATATTCAGGCCCTTAAATAAGTGCAAAGTCACTATATACAAGTGCAAAACAACATTTTGAAAGTTTATTTTAAAATATTCTGTGGGTTTCAAGAGGAAAACAGTGGCCTTGTCTACTCTTGAAAATATTCCTAAGCTCAGGACAATGTGTCAGACTCCAGCACCCAAGGAGGTCCCTGGTGAAGGTCAAGTGCTCAGAGACATCAGTTCCTTACCAGCTACTGCTAGGCAGCGCTGCACCTCCCAGCATTTCAGGTGTTTTGATCTTTTGAAGCATTCATTTCTCTTTGTAACTATAGAAGTGACTTAGATAATTAGCTCTGGGCTTGCATATTGTTTTTGGCTGGGGACCTAAGCTCCAGACACCAGATAGCAGGAGATTTGCAATAGGGTAGTGAGAGAATATGACCCTTGGAACAGGAGAAAATTGTTTGAATGCTGGAGGCTTTTTTGAGTTCCAGCCATGCAGGGTCTCTTGCAAATGCTAAATACCAAGGTAACATTGCCAGTCTTTAATACTGAGTTTTTCTTTAATAGCTATGAAAGTGTTTTATGAATAACATCAGTACAAACAGAACAGGTGAGGTCACCTGTGCACTAATCCCTTTCTCTTTTGCCAGCCTTGCCTCTTGGGAGGTAATGCCTATGGATAGTTTGCTGGTTCTCACAAGGAAGGATGCTGCTTCCCTGAGACCACGTTGCTAGAGGAAGAGAGCAATGAGAGAGGTGGTTTACAGTTAGTTCACTTGTTGCTTTGCATGCAGACTCTTCTAGAGGTGCCGTTCTTGTGAAGTCCATGCAGTGTAGACGATGGGAAGGAAACCATCACGCAGTTGCATTTGGGGCATCAACAACGGTATGGTATAGGGCACCTGTATGTATATGGTAGATACAAATGTATATAGTTAATGCATTGTTCTTGGCCCAGAAGAAGTGACAAATGCATGACTTTCACTGCTGTGTTCCATTTAAAAGGAAGTACAGTGCAAACCTTTTGTTTGTCAGGACATTTTGTAACTTGTTTTCATGAAACTACCATTTTCAACACCATTTAACAAATCATTATAGGCCTTTTAATAAATTATAGTTATTAACCTTTCCTAGGGTAACTGAGGGCAGGATTTTAGTTCAGGCAGTAAAAAGTCTGTCCTCTAGGCCTGTGTTCAAGATCACGAATGTCAGAGCCAACATCAATTCAAGGACCAACAGGAACAAAACTGGCTCCCAGCCATCTTTTGTACCTTTGCAATGCTGACAGGTTCCTGCCTGTGCCAGTGTACAGAGACTTCTCAGGCTGCTGTTATCTGTGCTCACTCCAAGCTGCTTCTGTGATCTCTTCTTGCAGTTGGGAGAGCTAAAACACAGTGTCATGTAGGCACACCAAAAATCACATCGGGCAGATGGCAAACTCAAAAGAGGAATTTATTTTTAACTGGTGATAAACCAAGAATTAAATATGTTCTTAACCAAAATCACTTTACGCTCTAACAAATATTAAATCACATGTTCAGGATACCAAGTGGAATTTAATTACTACATGACTCAGGGGATTCCCAAACTTTGAGATGATGATTCAAAAGGCGCGATCACTCCCCTATAAGATGGGGGCTCTCAAGCTGCTGGAGTTACCTTGGGAGGCGTCCTAACCCAAGGGGAGAGTCCCCAGCTGCAGACCCACTGCTTTGAGGAGGACTGACTCAACATGGCCCCCAGCAGGGCTCCATTTATACCCTAGGTCGAATTTATCTGTGGTCATATATGGTCAGTGGTCTAAAAACTTCTCTAGACTGAGGTGTTTGATTGGGTAAGGGCCCTGTCTGTTGACTGGAGGGCCCCACCTTTCCTGTCCCCCAACCAAGGTGTGCAGATGCCCCACCATGAGTGGTCCATCAGTTGAGAAGTTTCTGGTATCATCAGGAGGAGTGTGTGTGTGTGCACCCCTGCCACACGTGGGAAGGGCCTGGTTCCTTTGCCTGTAAGGAGGCACCTGCCAGCTGTTCTGTAGGGAGTTTCCTGCAGAAGGATTGACACAGACCATGGATCTGACTCAGGGCTGCTCCAGACACCTCCTGGAAGGGCTGTCATGGCGTAGCCCCAGGACAGTCGTGAATCAGTCCTGAGCAGTCTCATTAGCACCTGATTTCTTAATGGCATCCCGTATACACTTATGTTCCCAGCTATTTTTGTATCCTCCTTAACCACCTTAACAGGAACTCTCTGTCCACATAAAAGAATGTTGGGTTGTTGGTTTTTTTTTTTTCATCTATATGGAAATGCTGGCATAAACTTTTGTTTAAACCCTTTAAGATGTAAGTTTTTAATTAAGAAGAAAAAAAATCACTTTGCTTAAGACTGATGTTTAGTACCTTTTCCCTAAAACTGACCTTTTATCCTCTTTGAAGAAAAGATTTCAAAAAAGGTTGCAAAAATACTTCTTTAGCACATTCTTGGCTTAAAATACTGTCTTGCCAGGTCTGTTATTATAGCTGCATATCACTCTGAGGTAACATTTGCTTTTTGTTTCAAAGTTTCAGTTGCTTGCTTTTAGCGTTACTACTGCTGGTGGCTCAATTTTTGTGGGTACAGATGGCCATAGTCTGAAACGGCTTCTGCGTGAACCAGCTTCTCTGAGTCAGAGAAAGATCAAAAGTGGCAGAGAGGAAAACGAAACAGAGGGCACAGATCACCTCTGTCTCAGCTGTGTGGGAGCACAGGACCGAAGGTTGGTGGAATAGGCCTTGAATCACGACTGACAGGGATGACTCTGGTCTGAGTGGAGCAGTAAAAACTGATGAAGCAGTTAAATTACATCTTCCACTCAGTCTGCTGGTGAGAGTTGTCCAGAAGCTGCCGAGCACAACGCTGACATAACCTCTACCCCATTACCGTGAGCTCCTGGAGGTTTAGCCTGGGCTGGACCCCACTTGTCACCTTGCACGCTTATCGGTGTGCTTGTTGACCTACCTGGGTTCACTGCGTTCCAGAGCTGGTCGTTGAATGTTGTTTATTTGAATTCCTCTGCAGCTTTAGCACAGCCCAGTATACTGGCTCTTTTGATGTTTGAAGTTATAGGCTTCCCTCACCGTGGTGGCTTTGAACAATGTAATTGCTCCCCATCCTTCTTCTACAGTATGGAATTCGGGGAGAATCAGTTAATTCAGGCTGATAACCAGTGTTCTCTGAAATTCCAAATATTATTGATGGTTATGGGTGGTCACGCGTTCTTACTTTTCATGAAGCCAGGTGTAAAGCTGAAGCTCAGATAAAGAAACACCTGGTATTTGTATTCTTTAATATTTACAATAGTCTAATGATTACCATTGCAGACTCTTGCAAAGTGTTCACCTGCCCTGAGGGATGGAATGCCTCTGCAGGATATCTGCATTACAACTGGAATATTGTTCCTGCTGGGAGAGGACTTGAGAGAATATTTTTATTTTTCAAGAGTTTCTGCTGTGCCTTGGCATTTACAGTCCATCTGGACTAACACCAGCAGTTTTCTTCTCTACCCAGCAGACTTTGGGCCAGCAGTGTGACAAGCGCATTAGTTCATCACCAAGCTGTGAGTAGCACAGATGATTAGTTTTTATCATTCACTGCTTTTAGTGTGTCACAGAGAACTTTGCACCTTCCTTTACAGGTGGGGAAACTGAGTCATGGAGAGAAGAGATGGTGCCACTTAGTTCACCTGTTAAGGAGGGTGGAAGAGGTGACACTGAGATCCCTGCTGGCTGAAGTCTGGCTGGGAGACCCATCTCTGGATTGCTACCTAGTCCTGAAAATGTGAGGCATGAAGGCATGATTGTCATACTCCACTCACCTCTTGTGCCTGGCTTGCTGATCCAGTCTCCTGGAAGGTCTTTCTGAATCACTTGTTCCCTCCAGAACCTCTTAGCAATCTACACAAACTCATTTGGATCTGAAATTAAAACTCCCTAGGAAAGCCAGAACGACCAGGCTTTCCTAAACTGTGCTCTGCTGAATGGTCCAGGTTCCCAGACACATCTGTATTTCTCACAGGTGTATTTCTTAAAGCAGAACAGGGTCTCCTCTTGTTTCCAAAGATCTTCCTAGAATTTGGTATTGAATTGCCCATCTTGACGATCAGATTGCAACCGGACCTCCAATGTAATCAGTGAGGATGCAAAGACAGAGGCTGCAGGGAAAGTGGGAGAAGAGAGTTTAGACCCATGACTTGCATGACTTCCAGGAGTACTTTTGCACACATGCTGTTCAGAGAGCTGCCTGATTAAACCAGGGGCTCATTCCCTGTGAGCAGTCGGGTAGAAAAACAACGCTGGCAGAACTCGCCTAACACATGAACCAGGAATTGCTTCAAGATGTGAGCTCTTATTGCCCTCTGCTGATGGTTTGCTATATAGTGCCATGGCTTTAAAAATGAAGTGTTTTCTGGTGTAGTGCAAACAAGGATGTCTGAGGCTTTGTCGTGAACTGGAGGAGCCTCCCTCAGACAGAGATTTTTGGGGTTTATTGCTTGATCTTTTTTAATGTCCTTTCTCACTGTTGTAACTTAAATGCTACATATCAATCATCCCTCATCAAAGATGGGTCCAGTCTAAGTTGTTGTGCAAGGCACTGAGTGTACACAGAGTGAGAGCCAGTTTTCCCCTGGAGAGCTTGCGGTCTACAGAGACAAGACAGATAAAGGATAGTGAAAAAAAAAAAGAATTATCAGCCCCATTTTACATATATGCTGTTGAGATACTGAAAGATCTAGCTGAGCCCACAAAAAGGCAGCTCTATTACCTTGTTTGGAAGCTGTAGTCAGATGAATTCAAAGCAGAAATAAGCCACATGTTTGGACTGCAAGGAGAATGGATCACACTCTTGGCATCTTCTTTTTTTTCTTCTTTTTTTTTTAGTTCACAAGGTTAGATAATTCCTTAGCTCAACAACAGTTGCAATTCAGTGAAATGCCGTATGGGGGGAAGCAGGCCAAGAAACAATGACCTATGATAAATAGGAGGTTGGACTAGACAGTAACATTTCTTTTCTGCCTCTGTCAGCTTGCCCAAGGTCACACTGGAGTTTCGTGAGAAAGCCAGGAAGTGAATCCAGTTGTGGTGGCTTTTTGTTTGCTGTGTCGTCCGCCCCCCCTCGCCCCCCGGGCTTTAAAATCTTTTTTCCTTTTGTTTACATTTCAGAATTAGCTAACAAATGGCTTATAGGCATGTATTTAAATATTATAGTGATGAATGGGACAGAAAGGTCTAGGGCATTTTAACAGTTGGGGTTTTTTAGCCTATGAACTGCTACTAAGCTCTTTACCAGGACTTTTGCTGTGGTAAATTTACTGTTTGGATTTTGCTAGTTTGATAGTTGTGAATGCTGAATAAATTGGTGTTGCATTTCAACAATCCAGTTGAAAGATTTCAGGATGTCCATGGAAATATTCCTGGATTGTCTGCTCTGAATAAATGCTCACATGGAAAAAGACTAAGAGCTTACAGGAATATCCACAGACAGCGAACAAAAAGGACTGTTATCTTTGACAACTTCAGTTTACCATGCTGAGTATATGGTAAGTACTAAGTGTTTTTTCACAGGCTATGTAAAAGGATAAAAGTCTACTCTTGCTGCCAGACAAATGCTATTCCCCAACTCAAGGAGCAGAGACTTCTGATTTCAGCGATTAAGACCAGTTTCCAAGCCCAACTATGGGGAGGAGACATCAAAATTTAAATTCTAGAACTATGATAGTATCACTGTGTTAAGTGATTATAGCAAGAATAATAGCAACAATAATAATAATAATATTGATAATTAATAATAACCTCAGCCTAATGAATAAGGGGCTGATTGTCTTTGCATGAATATTCTTGCTGGTCCCAATGAAAAAGGGATAAACTAGGTCAGTTTTCCAGTTCTCTGCGCGAATGCTCTGGAGGGCACCTCAGCATTTCTCCTGCAGGGCCAATTTCTCTCATTACCTTGCTTTTTCATCTGTTACATCTTTTTAATTTCTTACAGGTTTTGCATTAAAACCTGATGCTTTCCCCCACTCCAATATTTATGGCATTGCTACTAGTTGTTAAAATGTTATGTGGTATTTTGTAAAGCTTTCCAGATTTGTGTACTTATGTAAGAATCTCAGCATTCATTAAAAAAAAAAAACAAAAAAACAAAAAAAACACCCAAGGAGGGACAGAAAAAAACAGAATAAGAGTTCTGACTTCACACTAAAGACTCAAAACCAAAAAAGCACGAAAAAGCACACTAATTTTAAAATATTTTTAACCTAATCTAGTGAGGTCTTGAAAGAGAAGGGAGACTAACTCAGAAGTATTCCCCATGTCTATATTTATACAATATCCTAACACTCAGAATAGAGATTTTTGTTATAGGATTAACTCCCTTAAACAACAAATGATAAAGTTTTAATGGCTTGAAGGGTATATTTCATTAAACAGGTACAAGAAACAGAATATTCATACCTAGACTGAAGACCACATTAGGAGAATGACTTCATGTGTTCATTTGCTTTCTCCTTTCCCCCATGTTCTATATACATTTTACTAATTTTTTATTGTTTCTTTCCAGAAGCATCACTTGGTGTCTATACTGAGAATGATTTTGGGCCAGGAAGTGGAGAAGACTAGAGCAGGTATATATCACATTATCCTTGATGTTGACAGGGCAGAGTTGACAGGGAAAACATCGCTCATCTTTCAAAAAATGATTTCATACACTGTAATTATTTATAGGAGGACAGATCTGGAATAAAACCTGAGTGCCGCTTTGGAAGCCCTAATGCCTTCTCTGTCATCAGCAGCTGAGGCAGCCTGAATGTCAACATTCTCTTATTGCAGTTAATTTGTCCTTAAAAACTCCTTCAAAAAGCAGACTACGCCTGGAGCTTCCGCTCTCTTAGACCTGACCCATTACATCAGACCTCACTGACATATGGCTTTACTGAGCCAAGTTGCAGATAGTCTAAGATGTTGCGATCCATACCTGTTCTGCCTTTCCAGGAGGTGACTTGCCTTCAGCAGAATCGGTGGATGAGATCAATACCTATATCCATATTAAGTCCAACAGGTTAACTTGCACTGCTATGAAAGTTAAAGAGTTGGTTGTGTTTTGATCTAAGCTACAGGAATATTTCTTATTTTCAGTTAACTCCCCAGCGTTGCAAGTTTTGTTTTCAGCAGGCTGAAAACACTGTCCTACCTAAGGAGGGAAGATTAAAGTCTCTTGTATTAAGTAGCTATGAACAACAGTCATGAATTAAACTCATGAATCTGGCTTAAATTTTAGCAGTACAAATTCAATTTGATATTTTGTCATCTGGTGTTTTCCATTTTTTCTCTATAACAAACATAATCAATAAAATATACAATAACCCTGTGATGCTGTCATTATCACAACTCCAGGATACAAATTACCATTTTAAAAGTTGTATCATGAAAACTACTACAGTTGGCCACATCAAAGTTTAACAAATGATTTTCCGCTTTCCAAATGCACAATGGTATTAGGGGTACATTTCTACTATTTTCTTTTTATAAAAGCTATGGGGTTGACTAAAGTAATTCCTGATATTAATAACAAGCAGCCAGGAGATGGTACATCATACAAGGGAGAGTGAGAAAGGTATAGCTCTGATGTTTTTTTCCCTCCTTTGCGATTGTAAAACAGGATGGGGATGTGTTATTCAGTGCTTAAATTCAGAATTAGTATAATTGAGGTGCAATGCCAGTGAAATCAAGACAAATGAATCCTACTCATTGCAGTATGAGATTTGTCCTATAGCTTTAGGTCTTCATGGAAATTTAACCATTTGTCTATTTTCCTTATTGCTTGGAGAAGGCAGCCAGCATTTCCATGAGATTATTTAAATGTAGAATTATTAGAAAATTTTGCAGCTACAGAGATAGATGGGTTTTACATAAAATCTCTGCTCTTTGTAGCAACCCAATGTGATACTGAGCAAGATAATGGTCAGAAAGAACACTGCCAGGCTCCTAATGAGAAACTGTTGACAGTAAAATTACCCCAACATTCATCAAGAAGCCAATAAATGTCAAGCATGGGGCCTTTGATGCAGTAGCTCATAATTCCTGTTCAGAAGCCTTTGCACTCTCTTCAGGGCATGAAATCATCCTGCATTTCTGCTGATTTTACTGAAAACTTTGTTGCTGAAGAAGTACAAGGAGCAGGTGTCGGCACTCTGAATGCCACTGTTACAGTGCCACTGGCTCACTGGGAGACCTCAGGCAGAGCCCATTTGGCCTCAATTTCCCCATCTGCAATACAGGAATGACAATACAGGAACTACCCAGAGGCAATTCTGTGAAGGACACAGTGTTGCCATCCAAATGCTCAGAAATCATGAGCTAGACGGTAAAAACTATGATGCTGACTTTTGCCAATGAGTTCGTCATGTATTTTTAATGTTAACTACGTCCAGCTTTTTGTGACTTTGCAGTACATCTCTCCTCCACAGCTACAGGAGATAACTTCAAACCAACGCAAAACTAATTCTTACCCAGTCTGCTGAATTCAGGGTTGGGTGGCCTTACAAAAAAACACATGAAGTTTATATAAAAGCTTATATAAAGTCCCATTCTGTTCTTTGGCTTTCTGGAACGTGGAAGGTATAAATACCTTGCCCATCATCCCAGTCCTGTCTTCAGCATACATCCTGTAAATGATGTGGTGAGGCAGATTGCTGCCTGGTCCATGAATTAGGAACAACCTTGTGCCAAGTGTTACTCTGCACCCCAGCTTGTTTGTTTGCCTTGTTCATGAGGGGAGCCTGAAGCTACATCACAAGTGATATGATCACATCCTCCTGATTCTGCCTACATATCTTCTCCAAAATTTCCAGGTAAAGGCTCAAAGCCGTCCATGAACTCTGAGGTCAGTGACTGGATAGTTCCTCAGATTTATACCGGCAATTCCTTGCTTGCATTTTCTTGATGAGTTTCCATTCCAGCTGTTCCAGTGTATATGAATAGAAAACGTCTCCCTGTCTGTCATTTGCAGTGATAAGCTGCATCCTAGAGGCTGTACACAGATGGAGTTGTACTAAGTTTATGGAGAAGGCTGAGTGTATGCCACATGCTATTAGGGCCACTTGAAACTAGGATAATTACCTGGCAGACATCACTGTGGAGCAGATTCTTTAATAAAAATGAATGGGGTGACAAGGGATAGGCTTCTCGCTATTTTGGGACAAACTCTCTCCTCAGGCAGCAGATAGCCACAGCGGTGAGGCTCCCAATTTATCATTTGGTTTGCTGTTTCTTGGCTGTAGAACTTAATTAACAATTCTGGAACCGGTCTGTTTCCCAGGAATAGCCTGTAAATCTGTTAAATTAAACAATAAAGGCAGATGTGTGCAAAAATAAAAATCCCACACAAGTCAGAAATGAAAAATTATGTTGCTTTGTCAATCCACAGGGGCCAGTGCAGGAATGTTCTAAAACCTTTTAAAGCTTTTCTGTCTAGTGGTTCAAGCAAGAGGGAAATGTTCCTGTGGATGCCACCACTTTTGGAACTGATGATTACTAATTACATAATTACTTTATTGCATGAAATAGTACAAGCAAATACTGTGACAACTGAGTTAAAACATACTTACATTTTTTCTCTTCAAGATCTGAAAGTATAACACAAACATTTGTCATACCTGTGAATTAGACTGAAAAAGACCACAAGCCTAGAAAAGCAGTGTTAAGGATCTGAACTCAGTCATCCAGAGCGCTGTTCTTCCTCAGCTTCCACGGATTTGAACTGTGAAGGAGCTCGAGGCATTGTGGTGTTTCGTCTTTTACGGGGAAAACCAAGGATAAGGTAACACTTCTACCCTCTGCCTATCATATAAACAACCAGAACATCATTTTTGATAGTTAACTCCCTCTCCCATCACCATTTTATCTCACTAAAGTATGCCTGTTCTTAACTTTATATAGCACTTCCATTAATGTCAGTCTGCTCACAGTGAATAATGCTAAGGATACATGTATGTCTCTGTTATACTAGTGTCTTACAAGGCCATTCAAACTCAGTGAATCCATGTGCAGGAATAAGATGACCAGAATTTGATTCCATTGCAATATAACTATTTCAAATGAAGTAATTATTCTTTAAAAATGCAGACTTTTTTTTTCCAAAATTACAACCAGGAGTTAATAATAATGCCAAACCCCATCTTGTGTAGATGGCAATCAACTGCAGAAGGATAATTTCTAAATATCTGAAATATGCTCATCTAAACTATCACTCGTGTTTTAAGATGGCCAGTGAAACCATTTTATTACTGCAGTTAGCTGGAAAGAGCACTGTTCTGCAAAAATCAGATAATGTACTTATTTCTAAAAGCCTAGAACAAAAGAGCCAGTAGAGATTTGCTGAGTAGTTGCAAGATAGCCATTAAATATAAATATTTTTAAAAACAATTTACTCTTTCCTAATGCTTTTAGAGCAGCGTGTGGCAACAGAGTCTAAATGCAGCATCTTACTGCATTAAAAAGGACATGATGAAGGTTATTGGGCTCCAGATTTAACCCTTCTATCTCTTAAATGCTCATTAACAGTTCCTAACCTATATAAACTATGTGAGTTTATATAAAACTTACCCATCTTTCCTAGTGGTGACAATAAAAGTTTATATTTTTAAAACAACATTCCTAATGATCCACATTTTTCACATTTCTATGGAAACAAACTATGTTTAGTGGTGAATTCAAGTTTAAGTTTCCATTCCTCAAATTAAAAATAGCAGAACTGGAAATTGGTTTCTTTGCATCATAAGTATTCACTGTAGACAGAAAAGAGAATTGCTTTGTAGGGCTGTATACATATAAATGGTATGAGTATTTGAATCACTGGTTTGAATTAAAATGTGTAGCCCAGTTAGAAAGAAAAGAGGCTGATTTTTGCTCCAAACTATCCAGGTCTTGGTCCAGTATAAGGAATAACAGGATTTGATTCTGCTACTCAGGCAGCAAAGTTGTCATTCAACACCTTGGTCCCAGCAGTGCACTTGATGATAAGAGTACAGCCCAGTGCTACTACGCGGGAGGCAGATTGACTGAACCACGAGAGCACTTCTCGTAACGGAGGGATGATGACAAGGCTGACACTACCAACAATGGCCTTTACAAGGTGGCTCTCATGCTTAGGTCATTGTGAAGTAGACCTGCAGCAACTGCATTGCATAGCGCTTGGCCTGGGCTTCCCCTAGCTCCATGTAGCACCTTCAGGGTCCAAAGGCCCAAAGTCAAAAGCGTTGACTTTTCGTTGTGGCACTTTTTCAGTTCAAAGTGCCTGAAATAGCAGGCAGGGCTGCTAGCAGAGTGGTGTTTAGCACGATGCTGAGGATGCTCAGGAGTGTTAGGCAAGGCCTATGGGGAGAGTACCAGGGCACTGTGAAGGGCTGAGTGAGCCAAGGCTCGTGTGGACCCAGCCATACTGCCTCGGAGTAACCAGTCCCTGGAGAGAACTGTCCCAGGGCTTTACTGGGTATCTGATTCGCTCCAGAGCAGAACTGAGGAATGAACAAACACTTATAAACCAAGGACATGGGAGCAAAGATACCTTACAAAAAGTCCTTCTTGATTCATGATACTTCCACATTTGGAGTTTTAGTAGCTGTAGGTAGGATTCAACTGATCTAACTTAAGACATCCAAGTCTGAGCTAAGCACTTTAGGCTACTTTTACTGTCAACAAAGAGAAAAGGGCCCATGCATACAGTGGATCTGTATCCATCACCTGGTCTTTCTTAGATGTCTATTTAAGGATGAAGTGGATGAGCCTTCATGATTTGGCTATGTGGAACTTCAGAAAAAATGTCTTTGCTGAGAGGCCACCTCATGTTGATCATCGAGGCTCATATCATTCCGTATCATCATCAGTAATACATCCTCAGCAAATTTGCAGATGTTGCAAAATTGGGGGAATGGCTGACACACCGAATGGCCTGGCTTCAATCCAGAAGAACCATAATCTAAGGAAAAATGCAAGTTTCTGCATGTGGGGAAGAATAGCCCCAAGCACCTGTACAGGTTAGAAGCTGGCTGGCACAGCAGCAGTCCTGCTGCAACCAGGCTTACAGTGGATGGGCCACT
>NW_009609005.1:19645-28730 GCF_000690535.1 Cariama cristata
GGCTTACAGTGGATGCCCAACTGAATATGAGCCAACAGTGCACTCTTATCACAAGTAAGACAAAATACATACTGAGCAGTACTGACAGGCTGAAAGTGTTCAGCAGATGGAGGGAATATTTTTTTCTCCTCTGCTCAGCACTGGTGAGGCCATATTTGGAATACAGTCCAGTTTTAGCACAACCAGTACAAAAGGGATGTGGAGAAACTGGAATTGGCCCACTGGAGGGCTACCAAGGTGGTTACCTAGAGAACATAACCTACAAGGAGAGTGGAAGAAGCTGGACTTGCTCAGTGTGGTACACAGGAGTCTAAGTGTGGTCTAACTGCAGCCTGTGACTGCTTGAAGAGAGTTACAAAGATAATGGAGCTGAAGTTTTCTCAATAATATCAGATCACGTAACAAGGGACAATGGCCAAAAAAATGCTGCTTTGAGGCTCAGACTGGACATTAAGAAAAACTGTTTCACCAGGAGGGTTGCACAGTGCTGCAACAGATTACCCAGAGGAGCAGCTGAATCCCTGTTGTTGGAGGTTGTCAAGACCGTAAATCCATGGCTGAACTGCTCCAGTGTTGGTAAAAGCCCAGCTTTGAGCACAAGGATGGACTTTCCAACTAACACATCTAAGATTCTGTGATACACTGAAGACATACAGCCTGAAAATTACAGCTGGGTCAAAACACTGCCAGGTGAGAATCTCTGCTGAAGCCCACAGCCAGTGGCTTTTGCAGCGTGCCCTTTGTGAAACTAAATATCCCCAAGCCATGCTCAGCCTCACTGGAGTCAACCGCAAAATTCTCTAGAGCTGGGACAAGTGCTTAACTGCTGGTGGAAAAAAAGGATTTGCTGAGGGAGACAAACTAGTAATACAGACAGTTCATAGCAGATATATTCATAAGGAGCAATGGGCTACTCTTACAGGCTTTTGTCTGTAACACATAAACAGTATTGGGATCCATTATGATATGTACTGCCGTCATCTCTGGAATGTGCCCAAGCCCTTTAATTCTCTATTAATAACAATAAATGGAAATTCTCATCCAGAACTGTGGGGACAGGTACTGAACAGGGTCATCTGAGCTCTCTCCCAGTTCCTGTGATTCCCTAAGTAACCTGGGACATATTACACTGATTTTTGCAGCACAGAGTTCCTTCTAAAAGCATAGATCAAATTCATTGCTGAAAAAAACCATTTGGTTTGATTTTTCTTAACATTTATTATATACTTAGAATAAATTTATTCTGTCTTTGGCATATGTGAGAAGACAAATTTAACTTTCAGTAAGAACAAAAATATAGTTCCCAAAGGCAACTGCGTGAAGAATCATAAAGCACAGCTGAGGTTAGCTTAGAAACAAGATTCATTTCTTCTCATCCTGAGAGTGTGACCAGACAGGCTTACGTTTCTGAATAAAGGCTTCAATACCTTCCTGCCCATCTCTCAAAGTCAAATTGTCTACCATGACCTGAGTAGTCATTTTGTAAGCAGTATCGAGGTCCTGTGTCATCTGTCTGTAAAAGGTGGCTTTCCCCAATGCCAGGACAGATTTGCTGCTTTCGCATATCTTGTGAGAGATTTTCATGGTCTCTTCTTCCAGCTTGTCTTCTGGTACCACCTTGCTGACAAGCCCGTGCATTAATGCTTCTTGGGCAGAAAGAGGTTCACCTGTGAAAAGCATCTCTAATGCCACCTGAACAAGAAAAAATATTGTATTAAGTTAATTCAACTGCCTTATTGCTTTGGTTTTTTTTGGAATTTCAGCCTCCTCCTTCAAGTACAAGTTACTCTTTTGACAACTGTTAAGATTTAAATCTTCTGGCCTCTTAAACTGCAAAGGAAGTGTTAAGAGGATCAGCAAAGAGAAGGACTGGGTCTAAAGCTGGCCTTTTTTCAAACCTGCCCACTTATTCCAGCTGTCCTAGGCTGACACCTCTGGGCTTCTTTTCAAAAGCCAACAATCTCTAGTGATTGCAGTAGGAATTAAGAGAGATGTGGATCGTCCACAATGTCAAATGACTGAACTCGGTATTTTAAGGTGGGCATATAATAATAAATAAAGACTTACTACGTCAATTAGTAGTTTTTGAAAATACCTGCCTTAGTTTTAAGGTTGGTTGGGATGTTTTTAAGTATGTCCTTCTTATAGCCGCATCTATTTCAGTCTCCTGCTGCTTCCAGTATCTCGTACTTCACGTTTCAAATTAAAAAATCCCCTGAATACTCAGTGACTATTCAATGTTACATATCAGTAAGAATTTTTTTCCATGACTCGTGATTCAATTGACGAATGCCCTGAATCATAAGAGCTGATTATCCTCATTAGTATCTTTGCTCTGTTAGCTACAAACATTGGCAACATTTCATTTGATAAAAGGTAAAATCAGTAATCCTGAGAACTGTAGGGAATGTTCTTGCTGCTTTGTAAAGTGGCACAGAGAAAAGTATACCCCACACATTTTAAAAAGGTAATCACAAACCCCAGAAATACTAATTCAGAAAAGTTATAACTGTACACTATGGCACACTTGGAAAAAAAACCCCACATTTGAACAGGATGGCCTTATAGATGGGACAGTTAAAGTTGAAGCTCTTATCCAGCAACTGGACTTGTGCAGTTAAGTCACTGCATCTCAGCAGAGCCGTGCTGGGCTTGGAGTCCGTCTGCACGAATCCAGCTGGCTGAGAACTTAGAATTTCTTTTCTCAGTTATGGAAGCTTTACAGATTGTACTGTTGTTTATGCAGCGAGAGATTTGTAGTCACAATCAGTAGGAAATAAAGAGGAAGAAAGTATAGGAGGGTTTTAGATGCTATTTAAAGCATCTTGATCTACACTCAGGCAGATCATGCTGGCAGTCAAATGTCACTGCCTGGCAAGAATTGATACCTGGGTGGGACTGATATCCTGAACTTGCAGGGGTTTCCTCATCAGGGGAAAAGATTGCTGTCTAAAGCACAGAGCTGCCTGTTGGAAAGGAAAGAGATCGCTGAGCTGAGGTGCTGCTGCTGCCATGAGTTCATCCTGGTTAGAATCGCAAAAAAAATGCTTTCCCTAAACAGAGTTCATCCCTTTGTTATTTTTCCCAGTCCAAAGAGTTATGAAGATGTCTTTTGCAATGAAGTATTTGGAATGTTGTACTGCAGGAAAATAAAGTTTAGGCAATGGAACTAACACTCCTGACATGGGAACCTATTTCCTGCAAAATTACAAAGAGTATCTGGGAAGGAAGCCTACCTTTCTTGGAAGAGATCTGCCCAAGGCCACAGCTGGTGTGGAGCAGAACAGTCCAATGTTTACCCCAGGAGTAGCAAATTGAGATTTCTCACTTGCCACTGCGATGTCACAGCTTGCCACAAGCTGACAGCCTGCTGCTGTAGCCAAGCCATTTACTTTGGCAATCACTGGTACTGGAAGTTTCTGGATTAAAGTCATAACCTGCATGCACAAAAGAAAGTTGTCAGTTAGTTCCTGAAATTTAAGTATTGGCTGTTCTAAAACTTGCAATTGCTTCACACACCTGATGTGTGCATTTTTCAGCTTTATTAATTGGAGTTTAGTAAAAGCAAGCTCTCTGCAAAACCACTGCTGTTCCAGTATCTGCTCAGCTGTGTTTATGCGGCATGAGTTGGTCCTGCTAACTCCAGTGGAAATGGAAAACACAAGAATAAAAGGCAGAAACACTTGTTACCAGATCTGCATGGAGCTTGGGTGCCTCTACACTGCAGGTCTAGTGTTCCTGGCTGTGGGAAGAGGTGTATCTGAGACACACCATCCCCACCTTCATGTGCCCCATAATGGAAAACTGACTTAATAGAAGTCTCTGTCCCAAGAAATTAAGCCAGCCTTTTGCATGATCTCGAGCCTGGGTTGATCTCATCTGAACATAATCATTGGATGTCTTTCTAGGCTTACTCTGCATTCCAGGGAGAGACTTACCTGCCAGTAAACAATTTTTCCTGCTTGCATTAGACATAAGATGGGAAAACACACTCATTCTCTCTCTCTTAGATAATTCTTGAAGGTTCAACATCCAACTTTAGATAGCTGAAGTTAAGAAAGATTAATTTGTCTTAACTTTTCTAAGTCAGGTTCTCCTTCCATACAGTGGGAATCAACAAACTCACCTAATTTTAATGCCTGAAGATAGAAAATGCTAGTTAAATGATTACAGTCATTATCTGGATTAAAAAAAAAAAAGATCTCATATTAGCATAGTGTTGCAAGATAACAAATTTTCATTTGCTACTTCAATTTCTCCAGTAGATGAAGCTAGCAAATTTTATGTTGCTTAGATAACATTACCTACATTCAGTTTTGAATTCGATTAGTCTTTGTCTCCTTTCTTCTACCTTTGTTTAAAAACAATTCTTCAGTGGATCTTGAGAAGCAGACAACAAAAGAGTAACAATATGTGCATGTGTGCAGACAAACAACTGTAGAGTACTCTTGTGGTTATAAAAATGCAAAGTCGACTGCTGCTCTGAAAAAAACCCTTGGTACTTATGGTTTTGTATTTGAAAAGCCTCTGGAGAAGAGGTATTCTCAGCTTCTCAAACTTGTATGTGGCAAGTACTTAGTTCTCAGATAGGGCGTTACATAGTATTGCTAACACTGTTACACGCATGGGAAAACAGGTGTAGCAGCTGAGGTGATCTGCTGAAGATTACCAGTCATAGACAGATGTAGAAGCCAAGGTTCCTGAAAACCAGCCCAGTGCTCTGGACCCCTAGTCCACAATGCTGTAGGCAGGTCATCTAGGGTAGGATCCATTCCACTTAAGCATTGAAATTTAGGAAGACATGATCACGTTTTGGAAGCCCTCAAAAGTACCTTTCTCTCTCTATTGACAAAGAAAAGCAAAAGTCAATTATTCTACCAGACAACTAAAATTTAGATATTAGTTAGGATCCTAAATAAAGCCTAAATTAATGTCCCTATTTCTGTTTGCCTGTAAAGTGACATTATTATTTAACAGTAAGACCTTCTTCTTCCACGGGGATAATAGTGAGTTGTGATTTATGAGAAACTTAATTCCTTTAGGGTACTCAGGTAGCCAGTTTAAGCACTTATCACTACCATGAACATCAAAAAAGGGATCAGTTCATCTCTTATATTGAATTTCTTCCTGAACTTGCTTTGCCAATTTCACCAAAGCATTTAGGTTGGCAGTGACCTCTTGAGATCATTGAGTCCAAGCAGGCTCGGGTAGAGCAGGTTGTCTAGGACTGTGTCCAGCTCGGTTTTGAATGTCTCCCTATCTCTGAATTTCACGGTCTCAGGAATATTCATCTGAAATTGATATACCATTTTTTGTTTGTAATAATGCTCCCTTACTAAACTTACAATACAGTAGGGCACCATTCTCACAAAAAAAGCTAGGCTTGTTTTTAAGTCTGAATGCTGACATTCTGTTATTTTTTGCTATTTCTCTTTATTAATCAAAGTTAAGCTTGCTATACTACTCATTAATCCTGAATTTAGCCACAATGCTAGATATACATAGAGGACAATTTAAATTCCTCTGGTTCTTAAAGTGAGAAACTTACCAAATCCTGACTTCATGCTACATGGAATAAGTTTCACTTTTTTTTCTGCCTGATCCTTCCTATTCTGTGACCTAGAAGCTGCATGATTCAGTTTTCCACTGCCAACATACTGGTATTCTGCCCTGCAACTGCAAAATTAATATTAAACTACTGGCTGCTAAACTATTGGACTCTGGCTCCTTTCTGATGAAGGCACTAACCTGTCGTTCAGTCATATTTGTGCTTACCTCTTTGTGACCAGCGTACCAAGATGAAATCCAGGCAAAGCTGCCAGGATGATTCTTTCATATTACACTGAAGGCCCTTCAGTGGTAACTTTCACACATGGCTTTTACAGCCTTAAATATGTTAAGTTGTTAAATATGGGCTTGACAATGTGCATAGAGATCATTATTACTGGAGGAACTAGAACAAAAGGTTTCAAATTATCTTCAGTGGTCACACTGAGCAGGATTAGGGGTCAAATTCTAGTGCTGTTACAATCAAAGGGGGTTTTGCCATTCTCTCCAAAGGCTCCAGGATTCACTTCAACTTTCCGATCTCCAGGTCTGTGCCTTTGTAACAAGAACCTGTATGGTCTGCTAACTGGGCAACCAGCAGGCCGGATCTTACTTTCACATTCTCTACTTGATGTTTAAGCTGGTTTTGAGTTATTAGCTAGATGCTGGGAAAGAACATTTGATCACCAGTGATTTGAAGGTGGTTATCCCTAGATTTCTAGGAAAGACATTGCCCAAATACTCTGCTGCAAGGAACACTGGCTAAACTAAGGAACATGCCATGACTGTACCCATCGTAGGAGGCATACACACTGGCATTCTAGCCCTTTTTTCTGCATGTAGAAAAATCCAGGGAAAACATAATTTCACCAGGATCAGGTATTAAAATAGCAGAGCAGCAAAACCCAAGGAATCTGGAGCAACAGTCTGTGCTTTAGCTAGCAGATGAGTAATGCTGTTGCTCCTTAAACCAGTATCATTTGCTTGCAGGCAAAAGGGGTGGCACTTAAGAACTGCTTACCTCTGCACATATTTCAAATACTTGGGACTGATGCTTCACATCATCTTCACTTGACAGTTCCTTTAAATCATGTCCCGAACAAAATACAGGTCCTTCAGCTGCAAAGAATTTCAGGAAAAGTCACTCTGAATTAATCAAGAAACCAGGGGTAACGACATATCACTGCCCCAGCTAAAGGTATGTCAACGAGATGTCAATGGTCAAAAAGGAGCTTGGGGAGGGAGTTTTACAGAGTTCCAAAATATTGCTGTCTGCGTTTTATAACAACTTTAAATTGCCACAATGCAATATTTAACCACAGTAACACCCATAAACATTTTTAAAGGCCTAATTTTACTTCCAAGTTAACTCCGTTAAAAAATAAGGCACTTCACATCTCTGAGCCCAGTTTCTTCTAAGGATACTGTTCTAAACAGCTCCTTGGTACCATGTAAACTAGTCAGCTGGAGCAAGGATGGAGTGCTCTGCTCTCAGACTAATAAATACAGTTAGTCCCTATTTATTGTACCCAGCATTAATGATTAACTTTTGCTAAATAAGCATCAAGATTTTTGTGTCATGGCGTTCAAGGCCACAATGGAAAAAAAAAAGAAAAAAGGTTGTTCTGCTAGAGGAGAACCAGAAAAGTTGTTGGGGCATCTTTTCCTCCACTGCTAAAACTGTCCTCTAGAGAATCCTCAAAAGCATGTCCAGGGATTGGGGTGGCAACAGAGAGTTTCTGTGGACTTACGCTTTGGATTTGCTTGCCTCCAGTGGCAGTTAAGATCAAAACAGCCCTTCCGGGTACACTACCTTTACAACAGTTTTCCTTTGTCATGAGGGTATCTGCCATAAGAATAAACCAATTTGATGCTTTTGAATCCTTCAGAACTTCTCAGATATTTGTATAGACTTGCCATTTCCGGCTACAACTATGCAGACACAACCTTACCAATGCATTTATTTCTTATGGATCAGATTATTGTGACACAGTCCATCCAGAAATAACCACACAGTTAACATCAGTCAGCTCATGGGATCAGCAATACATATCTGGAAATTAACCATATCATCTGCATTTGTGCCTCACTGAAGAAGAATCCACTGCAAAGTCCGTGTTAAAGACTCAAAGCATTCCCTGAGAAGTCTTTTATTTTCTTGAGATTTCATCTTTTCCATTCCATTCAGCAAGGGAAGCGGAAATCAACAGGAACATGCATATTCTTTTTAAACTAAAACAAAAACCCAAATGAAATCATGCTCGCAAACTCCCAGACTATTGTACTCTCAAAGAACCTGAAGTGTTTCACAAAATTGATACCTGCTGTTTGAAATCTTGTATGTATTTAAACTCATCCCTGTGAAGTTAGCTTACTTCCACTCTCATGTGTGTGTGCACTAACACACAGTGTCTTCCTCTACGTACAGGAAACAGCAGCATCCTAAATTAATAAACTTATTTCTCCAAGATGTTTGGATGGGGGGCAGGGGAAGAATATCTTAAAATAGCAGAGGAAAAAAAGATGGCTTAAGAACAGCTCAAGTTTCATTATCTTTAAGAACTCTACAGGTTAATACCTAAACGGAAGAAAACTGTAATAGGTTCTGAGAGAGAACGTTTTACATCTGCAGGTTACGGGTGACTGCAGTATTGATATTTTGGTCTCTCCTTCATCAGAGGGTTTTAAAAACAGTTTTGAAAAAACAGCCGCAAAGATAATGAAGCTGATCCTGGCTTAGAGCAGGGGAACAGAGTACACAATTTGAAGAAACCTTGTGAGCCCTGTTTACTAAAATCTATACCTGCCACTGAAGGCAACAGGTGTCCTACCAGCTCACCCTGTTTCTGCATGAAAACCCGTATCTGGGAATGTTATTTCTTTGGGCTGATAACCATTAAAACCTGGCTTTTGTTCTGATTTTTTACAAGAGGAAAAATCTCATTGACTGTGTAAACACTGAATAGCCTGACTCAAATACTGACATTCTGAAACGTGTTTCTCCAGTGTTTCTTCTTAGACATGTTAACTATCAACAAAAATATAACAAAAAACAAGTCAATTGTTAATGCAATGTTCAAAACCGTGGAAATTAAGTACGTGAGAGTGGAAACTGGCATGAGTATAAAAGAACAGCATGAGAGCAGGGTCTGAAGGGTGAACGCACCGGTAGGACACCCTGCATGGTCCTGGCCAGCTGTACGGGAAACACCACGCAAGTCCCTTCCTGTCCCTTTTTCTGCAATTCTGAGAAAGATTTCACTTAAAACTTCGTATTATCCCTTTTCTACCCCTCCCCCCCCCCTTCTCTTCCGTCGGCCTTAAATGACAGAAGTACCTGAAATGATAATAACTCGGAGGTCTTTGCTCTTGACGTCGTGCAGCAGGTCCTCCCTGAGGGACTGCAGCATGGAGAGCGACAGGGCGTTTCTTTTCCTCGGGTTGTTCAAGATAATGTTTCTGTAAAAGCCGTTAAATACAAAGAGGGTTACTAAAAAAAAAGGAAAAAAGCACATTCAGAGCCTCAGAGGACGGGCCC
>NW_009609006.1:0-1128 GCF_000690535.1 Cariama cristata
ATATATTTATAAACCTTCACCTGTGTGCATGCCTACAAATATATTTTTATATATGTAAAATATATATATATTATTGTCACCGTTTTAGGCTGGGCCAGCTTTTAAAATGGGCAGCAGATGGTCTCTGTTAACCCCTTCCTCTCCCCCCAGGAGGGGAAGGGACAGACAAAAGGGAGAGAGACTTACGGGTTGGAAATTAAAACTACTTTAATAACACAATAATAATGGAAAATAGTATAATGTATTAATACTAATGCTACTAATAATGGAAATAAAAGGAAAGTATACAAAACCAATACTGTTTCCCAATGGTGGTCAGGGGATTGCAGGCTGCAGTGGGCAGCAGCTCACGCCGCTGCTGCAGCAGGGCAGGCACCCAGATGTCCCAGACTGGACTCTGCAGCCGACAGGAACCGGATTCAGGAATGCAGAGATCAGGGGTTGGAGGCAGGAGAACAAGCAGCGTCCCACAAGGATGCCAGCCGTGAAAGAAGAGAGCAAGACCCTCGTGATCCCTTAGCTTTTTACTGAGTATGATGTGGATGGGATGGAACACCTAGTTGGTCAGTTTTTGGTCACCTGTCCCGTCCACACTCCTCTGCAGGTGCGACTCTTTTATGACTTTTTACTTGCTTAACAAAAAAGGGCCAGCAGTGGCCTTGGTTCTCATAGGGATAAGTAGAAACGTGGGCCTTTCTGCATACCAATCCTACTGATACTTCAGTAGCAACTATAAACATCGAGGGTTATCAAGCCTGAAACGCAGACAGCGTCTGAAAAACATGTAGCTGCACTTTCAGAAAGTGCAGTTACTTACAAGAAACTTAACTGAAAGAAAAAACTCCTGAAAGGAGAAATAGTCTTGTCCTAGCCAAACCAGGACAGTTATATATATATTATTGCCTGATCTCCTTCTATGACAAAGTGACCTGCTTAGTAGATGAAGGAAAGCCCTATGGATGTTGTCTATCTAGACTTCAGTAAAGCATTTGATATGGTCTCCCACAGCATCCTCCTAAATAAATTGGCTGCTCGTGGCTTAGATGGGTGGACTCTTCAATGAGTAAAAAACTGGCTGGATTGCTGGGCCCAGAGAGCAGTGGTGAATGGAACTAAATCCAGCTGGTG
>NW_009609007.1:0-2892 GCF_000690535.1 Cariama cristata
AGGTGTTTTAAGATTTGGTTTTATTTTTCGTTATCCTACTCTGATTTAGATTGGTAATAAATTAAACTAATTTCCTCAAGTCAAGTCTGTTTTGCCCGTGATGGTAATTGCTGAGTGATCTCCCTGTCCTTATCTCAACCCATGAGCCTTTTGTTGTATTTTGTGTCCCCTGTCCAGCTGAGGAGGGGGAGTGATAGAGCAGCTTTGGGCACCTGGCATCCAGCCAGGGTCAACCCACCACAGTGTGAAAAGCTTTGTGAACAGTAATACATTTCTTTTGAATTTCAGAATTAATATGGTTTGACTTTGAATTAGTTAAATAAAAACTAACAGGTACGAAGTAGGTTATAGTGTAATTGTTAAAACAATTTTGACCTCTAGAGTTATAAGGTGTACTTCCAGTTTTAAATTCATTAAAACCATTGCTATGTCAGGAACAAGTTATTTTAAACAAAACACCAGGAGTATGTCATGAGCTGAGCGGGCTTGAGAAGTACATAATATGGTTATTCTTATTTTTCTAAATGGAAATATTTTTACAGGTGTGCAAGTAGCTCTACCTGCTTTAAAGTCAGTCTGATTCTTGTGAACTCTGGAAAGACACTGAACCTGAGTTCTTTGAGTTGCTAATGACTTCATTTAAATTCTCTGAGCTTTGTACATATGTACAGGCCTAAATGATGCTGTTGAGGTTGTAGAAGGCATTCTCCCCTGTATTCTCAGTGACCTGTTTTAGATCTTCCAGTTATGGGAACAATTTGTCATATATTTGCATGTATGTTTGATTAAAATTAACAGAACATTAATGTCAATGAAAAATTAAGCTGGTATGTTAAGAACAGTTGGAAACAATTTTTCCTGTTTCTGTCAAACTAAAGTTATGTGAAATGTATGCTACCTTTACCTCTCCTGAGAATGTATTTTATTTGGGGAATACAGTTTACTGAGAAACAGAAGAATAAAGTTTTAATTTGTTTCTTCTTACATGCAAAACTGCAGTTCACTGTGCTAATTAGAGCAGCTGGATTACACAGCCTTCCTTAAATCCCAGGAGAAATCAGGAGAACAGCCTGGCTTTAAGTGTATCTTACTGTCTCCAAGGTTTTAAATTAAAACCTCTTTGGGTTAATGAAGAAAGCTTGCAGATTCAGTTTTTATTTAGGAAAAGGAGTGACAGGGAATTCTTCCCTATTCTTATTTCACTCAGAACATGACCTTTTGATTTAGAAAAACTATCACAGTCTAATAAACTGTGACCAGCAGTAATTTTAAATTTACTGGAGAAGTCTGAGGTCTCTGATAGATGCCTGAATACAGAGGGGAATAGAGTGTAGAGAAGTGGTAGGAACAATAAAAGATGTGTTGGTTCTCTCGGTTCTTTTAACAGAGATACAATTTTTACCCAAGGTAACTAATATATTAAAGGACTCCACTTTGGGAGATGCATTTGAGTGTCCTGTTTGATGTTAGGTGTACTAGACGTGCTCTTTATCTGCATTATTTTGCAGCCTAAGTTCAAATCATAACTGCTCTGATTTTGTTTTTTTTCTATTTTTAAAAATCTTATTTAGATATTTGATCTGCTGAGTCTGATTCAGTAAGACCTTGGTTACACGAGGCTTTGAAATCTGATTGTGTAAGTCTGGCTTGGTGATAAAAATTACACTGTTATTGCTTCTGAGTTTTTATTTGAGACTTTCTGTTATGAATATCTTAATTGCAATGTAAACGTCTGGATACTAATACATGTCAACCTCAAACACTAGAAAACCTTTAATGTGCTGACAAAAACATGGTCTAAAAACAGTCTTTGAAATACTGTGAAAAGAATTTACTTAACTAGTGAAGAGAAAAATGTCAGTTTGTCTTGAATCATGAAAATTAAAATTAATGAGAGTTGCTATATATGTAAATGTGTTGCTTTAGAGAATTGTGGCAGAGATCTGCTCTCTTCATCAGTAGGATGAAGATGCTCTTCAGCAGTAAGGAGAAAAAACCCAAAGAATTTGATTTAGTGAATCATTAGGGAAGCATATCAAATGGCAATTAATGGATAGAATAGGAAGAATACTTTTATGTTAGGGCAAAATTTACCTTCATCAGCCAGGTTGTTCTAGCTTGTAACCTCCTACTCCAAACTACAAGGCTTAACTATATGGGCAAAATAAACTTACCTAGCAGCAGTGTGATCTCTAATAAAATTAGACTGGTGCCTTAAGGAGAAGTGACTTTACAACCAAAACCCCAGTATTCCACTGTAGGCATTTAGATATCAATTTCCATTCCTAGTAAAGAGTGGTAATACCATGTGCGAATCCTGTGTGAATTGTAATTTTTCATTGTAACTCATCTGATTTCTGATTGCTTGTAATCTTGTGGCTGTGATTATTGAGGTTGAGATTCCAATTCAGTTGCAACCAAATGCCAGTATAATTATAGAAAGATCATATTTAGCTTAAAAGTAGCTACAGAGTTTTGAAAAACCAAAATATGCTAATTGCTTTAATCACCTACAGATTTTTTCTTAGAAGTAATGAAGGCTAAAGTCAGAAATTATTCCAAAGTAGTGTAAGGAAATCAAAGGCCAGAAGCCACAACATGTGAGCTGAACCAAGAGGAAGCCATGATATCGTCACTTTGAAGTGCACTTTAAACCTCCCTGTAGTTGTGGGTTGATCAGGTTGCAGAGACATACCTACTGGTACTGAGCAAGGTTGCAGAGAACATAAAAGCAAGAGTGCTGCTGCTGAAGTGTGTCCCTCCACCCTTCAGAAACAGTGTTTATTATCAGTGTTGCATTATAATATAACTTTCTTGTTTCTGCAGACAAGATGTATTCTGTTCTATGCTGTAATGATATTCCTATTTCTAGTCTAAATCTCCACAGCAGGA
>NW_009609007.1:2923-10778 GCF_000690535.1 Cariama cristata
AAGTAAAATAACTGCTGTCTGAGAAGTGAACTCATAAGAGCTTTCAGAGCACCATGAAGGATGTTGACTTATTTGGGAGGGAGGAGGACTTCAGCTTGTGCTACAGGTCTGACCATGGGCTCTTTGCAAAATGGTATCTCTTTGTCTGAAGTACTTGCATTGTATTGAAAGCTAGGGAAGACATGGTACACTTGGTTTTGATGTGCCAGAAAAGCCAAAAAAACAGAAGAATCTTTACATCCTTTCTAGTATCTCATGATTACCTGGAAATACATATAGAAACTTTTACTTTTAAATGTTAAAATATTTGCAATATTAATAAAGGATGCTACAGCAAATTTTAGATACTGACTCCTTACTGTAACTACTATAACTGCTTACTGTAACTACTTATATTTAAACTAGTGTGTGGTTTCATTTTCTGAAAATGGCTTTGTTTGGCCAAATGTGATAATTTTCTGTACATGAGTTATCATACACAAACACCATAAAACTGATGCAATGTAACCAATATCAATCCTTTCCATGTGGCCAGAATTGTTTCTCAAAACTATCTGTATTTTATACTGTATTCCTACTTTCAATATTCAGGCAGAAAGGAAGTTTAAGACTTGTTCCGATCTGTCAATAGAATATTAGTTTTAAAATCTGATTGTGAGTGAGGGATGGTTATTTTACTATGAATGCATCTATTTTGGGCTTGTGGACAAAGCTTGCATAGGTTTTTAACTGTTTAGCAGTCCTCTGACAGTTGACCAAACAAGTGCAAGCACATTAGGATCCAGGTACTCTGGATACCCTTTGCATCCTCCTATAAATGGCTGAAATAGTTTGAAAAATTACCAGAACAAAAGGCTATTCACTATTAAATGTCCTATACCCTACATGTCCAGTAATTGTGGCACTGTATTTAAGCTTAAATTTTAATTTTAATAAGATACTACTTAATCTCTCTCCATTACTTATAGTTCCTGAATTAGTATATTGGAGACGTTTTAGCAAATGTTTTTTTTAATCCTAATGAATATATGTGGCCTATCATGTTATCATTATCTACTTTTCTATAGAATACTCAATTCTACCATGTGTTTTTAGACACTGTATCATAACTAGTACCTGCTTCAGCCCAAATGTAGCTGAAGGGTTTTCTGCTCAAAATACATTTAGATTTGCACATGTGCCTTTTACGTTCAGATATGCAGTATCTGAGCTTAAAGTAACTTGCACGGAATGGGTGAAAAGTCATTATTACTTCAGTAAGTATTCTCTGTTTAAAGCGATTGCTTCTTGTGTGCACCTGTTCTTACTGTGGCATTGAGTTCCCTCAGGTTACAAACTTTTTTGTTAGTTTATTACTTTTACTTTGCTTTTTTTTCTTCCCCATGGGAAGAGCTTTCCTAAAATTAGATTTAATCCCTACCTGTGAGTATCAACACTCTTTTTTATATTTTATCTTTGAATTGAGAAGAAATGAAATCTAGATGAGAACAATGTTGAATATTGGGAAAGTCTGAACATCTGGAATTTAAATTTGAAGCGGAAATTTATTACCTTAACTGCTGGCCACTACGACTTTTTTTTTATAAACTAATGAATGGACAGAAAGACTGTTTTACCCGATATGCAGTGAAAAGCATCTGAAATTAAAAACCACCATCCAGACCACTTCACAAGCAACCCAGTGTTAAATGAAACACATATTCAAAATTTTAGTGCAAAATTAAGTTTTGCAATTCATTGACACCCAATATTGTTACAATAAAAATTCTTTGAGAGTATGGATATATATGAATAAAATAATGTTTACATTTATACTCGTGTGTATAGAATTGAATGAATTGTTGAGTATTATGCTTCAGGTTATCATCTGCAAGCCAGCTGAGGTCCAGAAAAATTTTCTCCATGTTACAGAATCATTGTGATTTTTTTATACCCTCATTATATTTGAAATGTTCAGTATAATTCTGTGTTAATCATAGAATTGTAACTAGATAAGACATTGGGATAATGTGCAATTAAAGTTCTTAATGTTTTGAAGATGCACACATGCATAGAAAATATAAAAGAAACACCAACTGTAGTTTGTCATAAGTGTGAAATTAAGGATCTTTATTGCCCTGAACATGCAGAACTGTAGAATTCAACAACCATTATGCCTAAAAGTAAGCAAGTGTGTAATGTGCAGGCTGGTGATGAATGAAACTGAATATGTGTTTATGACTTTTTCAAGTCTCTGAAATGAGCCTAGTGTAAGGTTGACATCATTCTACATCATTGGTTTAAGGACTGTAAGGAACCAAAGACGAAGCTTTAGCAAATTAGCACTAAGTTGGCCTAATTTAGAAACTTTTTTTCATGGTTTTGTTAGTCATAAAAGCAAACAGAATTTTACCAGGACTTGTAAAGAAATCTTTTGTTGGATTCCTGCCAGAGGCAGGCTGGTGATCAAATATAGCAGCAGCTTTGCATTTCTGTCAAACAAAGCTAAAAGATTTTTAAATTATTAGAGGGGGATTACAGAAAAGCAATGAAAGAAGTAGGTAAAAATAACCTTTATTCCACCATCTGAGGTCTCTGAAATTTGATAGTTCTTATTCCCAGAATATCGTGCATACAGGGAAACCCTTGCTAGTTAAACATGAGCTTCTAAAGTGGAAGATACTGTGGAAGTACTTTAATTTATAATTAATATAATGCAAGTGCAGTAGCATGCAGATTCTTTTAGACTACTTTTACAGAGCTAGTGAACTACAGAAGATAGTGAATTTTATCTTGGAAAAACTGAACAATTTTCGTTGCACTTGCAGATTAATGGATGTAGATATCACAATCTTTTTTTTTTTTTTTTACTTTGCCCTGTGATATAGAATTGTGCTTATATCAGCTGATAGAAGGAATCTCACATTGACAAGCAGTTCTCCTAAAGGCTTGATATAGGCAGTGTGGTTGTTTTATAGTTGCAGAAGGAAACATACAGGAAATGTCACTTAATTTGTTCCAGGAGGGTTTCTGATTTGAAGTATTTGGACATTTCTGCTGGTGCAGCATTACTGTGCTTCTGTCTATCTCCAGGTGGGCAGTGACAAAATGGAAAGCTTGCAACTTTAAATGTTGGCATTTTCATTTTAAAATCAGAAGTTACCAAGAAAATTTAGGACTAAAAGTTCAAAAGGTTTAGGACTTGAATTCCAGAATTGTCACTGAAGTTGGTGCAAAATGCAGTATTGCAATACTGCGTTATGTGAAATGGAGGACCCTGAATGAGTTATTGAATTTACCAGTATCTTATCAGAGCGGAATAACTTAAAAATCAGGCGTGAAACCTTAAGAGTAATGTGAAACTTTGCTTACTTTGGTACTATTATAATGTCTAGAGTCAGTAATGAATTATTAATTACTAATTATGATGCTGGAGACAGCTGACCTGCCTCAGGGGAGATTCAGATGAATACAGGTTTCAAGCTTTGGCTACTAAGAACTAATTCAGATGTTGAAAATTCAGAGAAGGCAAGGCTAAGACTGTATTGGAAGAAATCTGTATGTTCCTGTTGATTGTGGTGTTGCTTAGGGTTGAAGAAATCTACCAAAACTTCCGGTGTGGTTTTTCTCACTAGAGTCACATCAAAAAAGCTACCAATGTCCAGGAAACTTGTGTGTCATTTAATGTGTTTGTAAATACTGACCTTCAACGCTTACAAAAAGCTACATTTGGCATGCCACCCACTTTTCCCTATTTTGCGGTTATGATCTGTTTACAACAGTACCACTCCGAGCTATGGACATCCCAGTAGTTTTAAGCACATCTTCATTGGTTTGGTTTGCATATTTAGTCCTGCTAAGTCCCCATTCAATGTTTGTAAGGCAGAGAGCATCATATACACAATAATCATATCCAGGGACCTTTCAATATGCTCAAGCTGAATTTATTTTTAAATGACTGGAGTACAAAATACCTGTAACTTGTGCAGTGAGACATGAACAGCTACTTTTTGTGCATTCCCTATTTTCATTCTTCTCATGCCATTTGAACTGCTTCCAGGCTACATAAAGTGTTGTGCACAGGCCTATATAAATATTGGCTCGTTGAAAGTGGCTCATGTTTCTGGCCTACTTTAAATCGTACAAAAGGTAGGAGACTACCTACCTGCCGGAAAAACCAGGAAAGGAAATATTAAAAGGGTTGAAAGAAGAAATCATATGAAACATACTTTGGAACTGAATTTAATGGTTAAGATATTACGTGTTTATTTTTAGTTACCCACTAGTCATGTACTTACTGTGCATCTGATCTAGTGATGTACTGTGTTCCATTAGTTGTTGCAGGTGCTTGTCGTATCTCAAGTTCAAGTTTTAAATTAGTTTTTGTTCTAAAGCAGTATTTAAGAAGTGCTGAAATGAGCGCTTTTTTTTTGGCGAGGGGGGGGGGCACGTGGTGGATTTGGTATTAAAAGGCAGTTGATTTTTGTGGCATTTAAATGGAGACATTTCTCAAAGGGAGCCTGTAACTGGGTAGTTGTCTGATGCATCCGAAGGATTCCATGCAGTCATCAATTGAAAAAATGAGCTGAGACTTCATCTTTAGGATGCTGCTTTGACTCTGAAAATACCACATTGAAATTCACAGTATCTATAAAAGTTGCATACATTTTAAGCACCTGAAACACTTTATAACAACCTTGCAACCCAAGGATCAGCTTTTTCCGTTCTTCTCTTAGGTTAGTGTTTTTTTCAGTAGGTCCTATGTCATCTCTTCAAGATGCATTGTCAGGAAAATAGTGTTCAAATGACACTTGTTGGCTACCTATACTAACTGCAGCTTTTCTTGATTGAAATCTGGAAGAACTGAGCAATGTTTCTGCACACTGAGAACTTTTCAGAGGCCTGGATGTGAACAGGGTATATCAAGTTTTCTAATTGTTGGATAACAAGCAGGAGGCACGTGACTATTTTTTTTTTTTCCTCCTCTGGTAATCTGCTGTGCTATCTTGGTTGCTTTTTTGCCTTTTTCATATTATATACATGAGTAATATGTGTTTTCCTCTATCTTTATAGCATCTATGTAACAGCAAATATGTTACAGTGGCAGATCGGTCATAGTTTACTTGGTCACTGTGTGGATTACGATGCAGTAATTCAGTGTCTGATTCTGAAAGCCTTAGTCCACTAGGAGTTTGTTACAAAGGAAAAGCTTCATGTATCAGTAAGGTATTGTGTACATGCTATTTGAACATATGTGTTTTTTTTCATGAAGCTGTTTCAATTTTTAAAGGAATTAATTACAAAAGTGCACATGCTACTACTTTTGTTAGAACATCTGCTTTTGACTGATTGACCAAAATTTAGATTTCTTTTTACCACTTAAGTTTAACAAGACATGTCATCTTAGATCTTTAATTGATACCTCTGAATTTTAGTCTTCTGAGTTATGTTGTAGCTCTGTGATTATGAAAAGTCGCCTCCAAGAGTTTTAGGGGATTTAGTGGAATGTATTTTCTTGTTTGTGTTTAACCAGGCAGCAATATGTTTAATACTAATCTAGGGGAAATTGTTCCTTTCTAGTATTTTATTGCACAGGTACATAGTTTGTCTTCTGCTTGATAGGAGTACAAAGGCAGAATGCCTTATTGATGGTGCTTTATAATCAGTGTTTCCATATTGTACTGATATTTAACCATTTTATACTTTATTCAGGGTTTTTCTTAATGTAACCACAATGTGATTTTTCCAAGTTCTAAACATTCTGCTTAGAATTTCCTATGATATGTCATTTACCTCTATAAAGACGTCATTGAAGTGGATAAAAAGAATAAGCACACTATTACTACTGATAGTATTTAGTAGTCTAGTATTATATTAGAAATATGAGTTGCGTACTGCACGTTTAATGTGTTTAAGAGTTTGGGTAAGATAAGATTTATCAGTATTCGTTTGTTATAATATTTCAGAGTTCCCAGAAAGGTTTTCTTATTGGAACATCTATCTGTGGTAATAACAAGAACTTGTATTTTGGGATGGATAAAATAGACTCTGGGCGCTTAGTGAACTATAGTATTTTTCATTAAGGAACAACAAAGCATAGTTTCTCTCTAGTGGAGTAACATTTACTGAAATAGTGCAGTATACACATGTCCTTTTCTGCTCAACGTTGTCAGCCTGGCTATTAAATTGTATCATGATAGACTACAGTCCTACTTTGAGAGGGTTCATCAGGTAGTGGAAGGGTTGAAGGCACTGGAATTATGCTAATTTACAAGAGTCAAGATTTTTCCTATCTCTGTAATCAGCCTCTGAGACTTCATTAAAATGTTCCAGTACTGCCACTGTATACCAACAAGAAATAAGCAGGGAATGTGTTATCCAAAGGGAAAAAGAAAATGCCTGTTATCTATAATATAAGGTATATTGGGTTTGCATGGCAAGGTTTTGGTAGTGGGGGGACTACAGGGGTGGCTTTTCTGAGAAGCTACCAAAAGCTTCCCCCATTTCTGATGGAGGCAATACCAGCCGGCTCCAAGACGGACCCGGTGCTGGCCAAGGCCAAGCCCATCAGTGGTGGGGGTAGCACCTCTGGGATAACAGAGTTAAGAAAGGTTAAAAATTGCTGCACAACAGCAGCCAGAGAGAGTAGTGAGAATACGTGAGAGGAGCAGCCCCGCAGCCCCCCGGTGAGTGCAGCAGGAGGAGGAGGTGCTGCAGGCCCGGAGCAGAGATTCCCCCCAGCCCCTGGTGCAGCCCACGGTGAGGCCGGCTGTCCCCCGGCAGCCCACGGAGGCCCACGCTGGAGCAGATCCCCACCTGCAGCCCGGGGAGGACCCCATGCCGGAGCAGGGGGATGCCTGAAGGAGGCTGGGACCCTGTGGGAAACCCACACTGGAGCAGTTCAGCTGTTCTGTCCACATAGTTGAATTACAATTGTCTTGAGTATCATAATTAAGAGAAAAATGTGTATTCCATCCATTACATCACTTTTTTTCACTATTAGATCACTGCTGTACAACAAGAGATTCACCAAATGAATTTCCCTAACAGTATTTATAGCTTTTAGTTATCTTAGAATGGTATTTGCCTATACATTAAATAATTAATGACAAGAAATTTTTGAAGTATTTTCTATTATAAATATCATCAGATAATAGAAGAGAAAAAGAAAATACTGAACTTTTCTAATAGAACGTTACATTAGAGAAGTGCAAATTTTAATACCCATAAATTTAACATATTTCAAGGGATTTGCTTGTCCACTTAATATGCAAAGAAGAATGTTAATTTAACGTTTATCAGACTTCAAGGTCATTATTCTAATGAGAATTTCAGATATTCTAATGAGAAATTCAGATATGTAACAAAGTCTGTTTAGCAGGGAGACAGACTTAAATAATTACATGTTTTTGGGGACATCAACAGAAATAGAAACTTTACACTAAACTTTGGTATGGAGTAAGCTACATGAAAGTAAACCTGATGTTTTGATATAACAATAGATCTGAGCTCGTTGGTTTTCAGGAGTATATTACTTTTGAAAATAACTGCTAAGTTTTGTCTCTTCTCTTCTTAATTTTGAAGTTTTATGGTGTTTATTGGTTCATGTTAAAGATATATAAACATGAAATAAGATCCGTAAGCAGTAGCATTGATAATGTGCAAGCGGTACATTAAGAATGAGAGAATGCAAATCTTTCAGAAATTCTTTTTATTATGTGATCTCCTCCACTTAGTCTTTGGTTTACGCATCTTTTTCTCAGTGGTGAGTCTTTACTAAAATTGAACTGTTTGCTTTTATAAATGGGTGGAAATACTGAGATGCTCTGTGGTCGTGGAAATTATTGAGCATGTAGCAAAAGCGTAGTGTCACGCT
>NW_009609007.1:10809-35928 GCF_000690535.1 Cariama cristata
TTCCTCTATACTTACCAAATCCAAGAATTCTGTGAAAACCTAAATTTCAACTGGGATTACACATGATTTTCATTCAGACTCATTGTGAAAATTGTAGACTTTCCAAAAAATTGCTTCTTCCAAGGCAAGTTCACTTTAGAGAAATGTTGGTGTTATTTTATATTTTAATTCAGTATTACGTGTACATATGCAAGTACACCTATGAGGAAGTGTATCACAAAAATGCAATGGATACTAGATATATTACTTGAAAGTCAGTTTGTGCCTTCAATGTTCATTTCCTTGTAAATCAGTTTGGTGCTTTTCAGAATGTTATCTGTAAAATATAAACTTACAATGTGTAATTAACACTTGCTCGATACTGATTAGGCTTTCAACTTTTGTGTTCTAAACAAAAACTCTTAATATATGTGATAATTATATATATGTGTAAATTGTGTATACAATGATACTGGATTATACTCTTCAGGTTTTCAAATACATAATTAAAAGCCAGTAAACCAGTAAATATTTAAAAATATATTGCTGGATTTTAAAACATGACATTGTTAATCTTGTAGTATCTCATGTAATCTCATATGGTATTTGTTAAACATGTAGTGCCACCCTCGCACCCAAAAATGTGGGATTTCTCCCTGCCTCCCCATCAACAGTATTTAAAACCAACTGTCCACTCTGGGAAGGTCTGGGAAGCTTACTAGGGACAGGCATAGTTACAATTTTAGCCAGGTATTTTGAGACTTCACTGAACACTAGCTGCCTAGCTTGCTTAGGATCTTTTGTATAAAATCCCAGTAGGCAGCTACAAGCATTATTAGGTGCCCAAACACCTTTGTTAATCTGGTCGTTAGGCAGTGGCCAGGTGTACACACTGTGCAGTTTGTACAACTGGATTTCTTTGCTTTGAACTATAACTTCATTCTGGTTAAACCACAAATCAAGTAGATTTGTTAGGTGCAATAGTAGAATTACTAGCATTGGAGTAAGTGTAAAATAGTACAGTGCTTGTCTGCCGTGAATAAATAAGTTAGATAATGTTTGAGGAGCAGGAGTCTAATCATTATAACACTTTTGCTCCTGAAACTTGGTCATGGATCATCTTCTAGCCAATAAAAGGTGAATAAAGTTTACCTTGTTTCAGTGCCTAATCTCAAAGAAAGTTTTATTTTGAAGGTGGCATTGGTACAATATGTAGACGTTTAGAAGTTGGATGGAAAGGATGGAAGAAGTCCTTGGGTAAATAGCAAGGAAGTGAGGAAGAATTTCATTAGTGATTAGTGCTAATTGGCTGATCTGAATGTGCATTATTAGTACATACTTTGGTGTTAAGAAATCCTTAGAACTTACAGCAGTACTAGATCATGTAGTCTAAACACACTCATGGTATTGAATGAGAGAAGACAGGAAAGATTGAGTCTGGTGCTCTTCTTTTAGGGAATTTTGTTCTTTTACTCTTGTTTGCCAAGTTGATTTTGAAAATTTTACTGATGGTAATAGGGAATGGTGGTTCTGCAACAGTGGATTACCATAATTCTTGATGCAGTCTTTCACACTTCATCCTTTGCACACAGAGGTAAAGCAACTATGGGAAACTGTAGGCCTTTGTCAGAGATATAAAGTGTATATGTATTTCTAATAAGGTCTCTTTTATAACATATTGAGCATACGAAAGGAGTATGTTTAGTCTGAAAGCCAGTATTATCATATGCAACCTCTGATTTATAACTGTTGTCAAGTTTTACCCACAATACTATTATTCTAGAGTAACATATTTATCGAGAAATACATTCCATTCCGTATGTTTCATGTAGGGAATTTGAATTACTTTGAAGTTGTAATGTGGAGCAAATGCATTGCATTGTCTATGCAGCCTCCGATACAATCCTACCAAATGTGCATCCTTATTTTTTCAATACCAGTTAATGTTTTTTTCTTTGGAGTATGCAAATGTTGCATGATGAAGGACTTGGGAGATGTGTGCGGAAATGGAAATGGAATAAATAACCTCTAGGTAACTGAGCACACTGCATAACCCATTGATTTAAAAGCAGTTTACAAATTTTAAAAGCAAAATTATGTTGTGTTCAATGCAATGTAAGTAGTAAAAATGTGAAAGTGCATGTGTAACACCTTATGTACCAAGAGTTGAATATCATAAATATAACCAAGGAAAAAAAAAGAGTTGGAATAGGCTCTGGCGATGATAGGAAATGTGTTAGATGAACAGTTACATCTGAAATGAACAAAGTACATGAGGTCTCTGATTGCAGGATGGTAATAAGGAGGTCAGTGACTGGGGAGAAAAGTTAATTGAATTTGTATCCTTACAATGCTGCATCAGTGAGAATGGCAGCTTAAGAAAGGAGTATTTTATGGGACACGTAGGGATATTCCCTTTTAATTTCATCAACTATTTTGCAAAGTTATACTGGAAACACAGCAAAACATAAGATCTATCTTTAATCTGCAGAAGTCCATTTACCTGATTCTGCTTGCATTATGCCAGTGTAAAATAGGAATGAGCTTGCCACAACGGTCAGATGAGAAATCTGACCTAGGAAATGTTCCTTGAACTGCTCGACTGCGCCTAACTGTTGTTTTTAACAAAATGGTTTATTCTGAACTTCAGAGGGAAAAAGGCTGAATGCAGCCTATATAACACCAAAGCTTCTAGTATATATGTATAACACCAAAGCTTCCAGTATGAGAGAGATTCCTCAGTAAAGAACACTTCTGTTTTTAAGAAACTGAAGAAGGTTATGTTGTGTAGTTAGGTCTTGATCTTACCTTGCTGTTTTTCTGTCTGCCTCATCTGGCTTGCATCCCATGTCACAGGCAATATTCTTAATGTACAAAAGTAATTATAAAGGAAAGTCAAAAGCAAGCGTTTGACATTTTTCTTTTATTTATTGTTGGTGGTTTAGCTTTCTCATTTGTTAATCAATTTTTATATATGAGTAAAAGGATAAAATAAAGTAGAACCTTTCATAGAAGCACATGATAGCTGGCCTCAAAGACTTTATTTGGACTTTTGGGGAGCAAGCTAATTTCTAAACTTTTTTAAAATGGATCACAACAGCTTCTTTGAGTAGTGATTTTTTTTTTCAGTTATGATACCTTGCTAAAAATGGATATTTTTTTTTTTATGAGTCTTTCCATTCAGACTTACTATCACCAGCAATATAAAATGCATTGTTTTGACACCTTTGAGTTCTGAATGCATTCAGGTAACTTTTTGCAATGTACTGACCTTGCAAATATGTGTTAAAGGTTTTCTAAGTCTGGATAAATTAGTTAGCCTTCATAGCCATACTACCTTGATTATGACTCTGTTTTGAATTGCCTGCTGTGCTTTAATAGATGTTTCTAATTTTGGTTACTTTTATTTTCATAGATGCACTTTAGAATCTCACTGTTCAGGGCATTCTTTTTAATTTTTTACAACATGTGCTGTTTTTAAATGCTCATAATCTTGCTGTCTGGACTTGATGTTTTTCTTTTCCAACTATCGGTTCACTCCAAGATGATCAAATACTCTTGATGCTGGTATAAATTGGTGGTTACATCTTGGAAATCCGTTGGCTGCACCAAGGCAAAATTACTAAGAGTGGGTGGAGAGTCAGAGTTTGAGACTTTAGCATATTTAAATAAACTGTGCTCCTGGATAGAGGGCTTACATTTGGTTCTTCACTAAGTGCAGCAATACTTGTGGGCTATTTCAGTTTTAAAGATTCCTGCTTCATTGAGAGTAATAAGCCATAGGCTGTAACTTACAAAGCAGAGTGATTTAACTGTTTCATCTGTATGTAATTCTGAGTTTTATCATTCATGGGTGAAGCATGTCTGATTAAAACCTTTTATAGCACCATGTGACAGCAGAATTAGCCCTGAGATCTTGCTCTGAGTTCCGTTGATTAGGAATCACAAGTGTTTCAATAGTAAAAATAGTTGAGATCAGCTAAAAGCATACACAAAGTAGCTCTGTTGCCGTAAAAAAATAAATAAGCACTCAATGGGCTAGACTGCTACAGTAAGCAGAGTATACAGAGTATATTAGAACCCCTGCATTTGACATTAAGCCAGCATATTCTGTGGTTTAGGCTTTGCTTTGAAATTGAAAGGACTGACTGATAACAGCAGTGATTATCTTTTCCACTTTGGCCAGCAATTCTTTGTGAATCTCCAGTTCTTGGATTGTGTTAGAGAACGTTGAAACCTTACCACTCTACTACTAAATTGGTGCGATTTTCAAAGAACACAAATGGGAAGGTAAAAGTAATTTAGCAACCTGCCTGCTTTGGCCTTGGGGTCAAAATTGTCTGATAAGAGAAAAAGTAACCAGAGCATGAAAATGCAGCCATAATCCATCCAATTAACAGTTTTAAATATGGCACAATTACCTCTGAACCTTTTTGCACATCTGTTATGCAGCTTGGTTCTATTCTTGTCTCATAATCAATACTGGAAGAATCTGATTAAGTCATGAATGCCACTTGTGGACCACTGAGAAAGTAACTTTAAACTGTACCATAGAAGATTTTAGAGGCTTTCATATTTGACAGATAACTCCAGTGTCCTTTCATACTGCTGTACTTGGTTTCTCTCCCTACAGATCTGCATCTCTAGATTGTTTCAGTTCTGTCAGTGTTTGTGTCAGTAGGAAGACCTTATTCACCTCAAAAAGCAAAATGATACTACTTTTACTTCTAGTCACAGAATGGAAAAAACCTCGCAAAACAAACCATCTTTTTTTATGTCCTTGAGATCTGAATCCTGTACTAACTTAGAAATGCATATTTATGATTTCTGAGAAATTCTGTATGACTCAAGCTCTAGGGTAGAAATGAAATGGAAAAACCAGATGTACTCAAATTATTACAGCATTGATTGAATATCAATAAAAATCTAATAGAATCATATGTAGCTTTTAAAGAGAAAATGGAGAAAAATATAAATTACTGTAATAGTCCAAAGTGACAGCTAATTTTTAACAATTATTTTGTTCAATTTGAGTAATACCTGATTTTAATTTCTTTCATTTTGATGCTTGTGCTTTTTTAACTGCAAGGCATCAAAGAAAGCAGATGTAATTGTGTGACTTTTCATTAAGGTGCTGTCAGTAAAGCTGGCTATTGTGGAACTCTTAAATGTGTTGAGTAGTTGTTACCACACAAGATGTTTTATTGAAGTGGAATGAACTAGAATGTCAAATTATATTGTGAAATTCCTCATTAAAAGGACAGCAAAGCTAATAATCCCCATTGACTCAGTTTTATTTCAGATACTTCAATGAGTACTTGGATAATAAATAATTTCTGAAACTTAAGAAAATTCTTGTCTTTTAAAGAATTTAATGCTAGATAGCCTTTTGTGTGCATGCTGACTTTGAGTGGCGTTACAAGTATGTTACATGAAGACAATTCATTGGAGAGTTCTCTATGATATTTGGAACTCTTCCAATACTGGAACATTCAAACAGATTAAATATGGTAAAAAAAAAAATTTTTTTTTTCTATCTGTTTATGCTAGAAAATGGCTGATCTCTTGAATTATGTAGTGTGTTTTATTACCTTTGGTAACAGAAGGGAGAAAGCAAAAGTTTTTAAAGCAAACCCTATGGTAGTTTATTTGGATCACCATTCTTTGATCAACCCATTCAAGGTTTTTGAAATTGTCTTCTCTTCCTGCCCTGACATTTCACTAGAAGCTGTAGGAGGCTTACCTAATTGAAGATAAGGGTAAAATCTTGCAAAACTAGAGGGAAAGAAGAGAAGACAACATTACACATTCTTCTCCTGAAGGGCTTTTCCTGCAAAGTCAGGAGAGAGGGGCTTTGGATAGATTGGGTGAGAAATTATTGTAACTGAGCTTTAGCGTTGTTAAGTGCATCAGCTGTACTGGGCAGGTGATGGAGGCTTTTCTATCTTTTTTTTTTTTAAAGTGTATTTCTGTGAAAAGTACTCTCTGCCTCAGTGGTGGTGTTGGAAATAGGCAACAAGCATGGTAAATATGCTGCATATTTCTTATATGGGGATAAAATCAAGGTCTTATGGTGGCTAATTAATTTAAACCACATGTAGATCCATATTGTTCTTTTTATCTATGAAGTATTCCAAAACTTTGGCTCAATCAGGGTATTTAGCTATTTACAACTTCCTTGCTGCTTTGGTAACTATGTAATTCACAGAATGAATGTTATTCTGGAACTTGGAGACCTGATTTCTATTCCTGTCTCTGTTACTGATCTGGTATGTGAACCTGCCCAAGTTGATTTACTTTTCCAGATGCAGTTAGGTCTACATGACACATGCAGAAAGAAACACCAACTCTGAATCAAACCTTTTGAGGACCAGAATCTATAGAGCTATGTCAGTGCAATTCTATGCATGGGTGAAGTCTTTGAAGAACAACAAAGTAAACTGAGTGCCAAGCAAATTCATAAGTGAAATTCCTACTTTTTTGGTGATCATAAAAAATAAGCATGATTAGGTTAGCTTGTTGTAAGACAGCTACGAGAAATGACAGCTTTTTCAGTGCAGTAGTTCTTTTTTCAAGCTGCACAGATGTACATGCAGTACCTGCTAAAATTATCCATTTAGGCCTGCGATCAATGAATAAAACATTTTTGATAGACTAGGAATTAAGTCTTAGAAGCCCTTTGTCCCTCTCCTGCTGTGTGACATTGAGCAAGTTGTTTTGCCTATGTTTTCTCTGATAGATCTGCTTGTCTTGTCTGTTTGTGTTGTAAATGTTTGGCATGGATTGTCTCACAGAAAGAGATTTTGCAGAACCTGAAGTAATAAATTCCTGATCCTAAATACAAATTATTTTGTATAACTTTTATTTGTATGTTTTGCTGTTCACAGTATATTTTAGTTACAACTGAATTTTTTCTCAACAATTTTGAAGATATGAGGAACTTATTTTTTTTTTTTCATTTTGTTGTGTGGGTTTTTTTTTTTTTTTTTTTTTAAAGGACAATTGAGACTTCTGTCTGATTGCAAGTCTCCAGATGGTGGGGTTTTCAAAAACCAATATTAATAATGCCTTCTGATAAAAATCCTGAGAAGGACTAACAAGTATCTTCAGAAATCCTTGTTACATTCAAGTCAGATAGGCATCTTTTCTATGGAGTAAGAAAGAATCTACTTCTTTTCTTTAAGAGGTAAGAATATGGGTGAAAAGCTAGAGCATCTTTGACAAGATTTCTCTTCCACATCTGTCTTACATGACTTTAGGGCAAAATGATCTCGTGTAATCTTTCTAATTTCAGTATCAAAATAAATGGCAGATTATACTAATCTTTCACTCAACATACAGAGTAAGAAAGTCAGTATTAGTTATACTACATCTGTCCTCTTAAAAGGCAGTGGTTGTGTTTAACTTTTTGGTCTTACATGGTCATGCAATGAATAATCTTGCATTATTTTTAGCTATGTCCTTAAGCAGAGCCCACTGAAGCCAAGCAGAACACTTTTATGACTTTAGAGGACTTTGGATCTATCAGTTATCTACGTATGTCCTTTTTATTGTTATAAATCAATACATTTGTTGCTCTGGTACATTTTCAAATGTTAGCCTTGAAGTAGTTGCTTATTCACTGAACAGCTTGTTTATAACAGATCAAAATGTTGCCAAATTGCTTTTAGGTTTACTTTGCATTGATAGGTACCAATTTCATATATATATAATAGATCTTCAGAATTAAACATGACTTCCTCAAACTATTCTCCCTGATTTCCTAATACTTAACCTGAGTCTCTGCAAAGACTGATCACAGAATCGTAGAATGGTTTGGTTGGAAGAGATCTTAAAGATCCTCTAGTTTTAACTCCCCTGCCACGTGCAGGGACACCTTCCACCAGACCAGGTTTCTCCAAGCCCCATCCAGCCTGACCTTGAACACTTCCAGGTGTGGGGCAGCCACAGCTTCTCTGGGCAACCTGCTCCAGTGCCTCACCACTTTCATGGTGAAGAATTTTCTTCCTTATATCTAATCTAAATCTTCCCTCTTCCAGTTCAAAGCCATCACCCCTTGTCCTATCACTACAATGATGTGCCTTATGTTTCAGTAAAAATTAATTACAAATGAAATGAAAATTTAATTAGAAGAAAATAGGCAATACTGACTACAGTAAGGCCAGGGACAGGGATATTTGTTTTCATTGAGTAATTCTTATAGGAGTTCATCATGTAATGTGCAGATAAAATAAATCTAATTAAAGAAAGAGTGCCATATCCTACATCAGTTTCTAGGAAATCTGTCTGTGAAAATGAACATAAATGTTACCTTGCTTTGGTATACCATGTTGTAGTATTTCCTTGAAAATAAGGTTCTATATGGTGGCATTTTTGTTTCTGTGATTTTGTAACACAGAAGTAAGCTTCTTGAAATCTCTTTTAATATGTCTTGGACACCAGAAAAACTCAGGACTGTGAAACTAAAGGCAATTACCTGCTTCTCCTGCTTCAGCTCTCAAAAGTAATTGGTGAAGAACAGTGGTACTTTTGAGTTGTTATTGAGCTTTGCAAATTATGTTGTTTTGAATTTTTAACGCATCATGTACAATTACGATGCATTAAACACAGCAAAAAATAAGATAGCTGCTTTTCCACTAGACAGCGTGTGAATTGTTCAGGTAACTCCCACTCTCTCTGGATTTAGAAGTATACAAAAGGACACGACTTTGATATGTTTTGTGAAGAGTATTTTTTTTCTTGGTAGAAATAGTAACTTGCTGGCTATATTTGAATTGAATATTTCACAATGGCTTTCTTTCCCTTAACTCAGAACTAAAACATCAGCTTAATGAAAAAAAAAAAAAGGTAACTCCATGAACAAACAACAGGAAACTCAATAGTGCTTGTGACTGACTAGCTAGGGATTTCCACTTCCAGGAACGTGTCTCTGGATATTTCTAGGTCTGTATTAGTTTATAGCTGAATGGAAAATTTGTTTCCCCAAAAATATTTAACAGGTACAGTGATGGCAAGCCTTTGTGTTTGGGGCAATATATTCTGGTAGGTTCTGAAGTGTTTAGCATATTAAAGCAGATTTTCTTATGCCCATATTTAATGTTATTTGTGTACTACATTCATGTTTGTGATAGCCTAAAGCTTTCATGATGGTATTTTATTCCATAAATAAATTCTGGGTTTGGGGAAAAGCTTCCTGTTCAGACAGTGGATGCCTTTTCTGACCTGTGGAAAGCTGAACAGTGAAATCACATATCTAGTGAAACTTTGCAGAACAGACCAGAAGTATGGACTTCAACAGAAAGAACAAAAAATAGCATTTGGGATATAACGTGTTTGTACCAAATCTTGCATCAGTACAGCAGTCCAGTCTAGGGCAGTGTTGCTCAGGCAGTCTGTTTCTAAAGCAATGACTTTGTAAATAAAACTTAAATGTAATTTTATTAGTAATTATTGGGAAGTATGCTAGTTTATGGATGTTTATGAATGTTGCACTTCATTCACAGTTAGATTATCTTTTTTTCTTTTTCTGATTGAGCACATTAGACTGAAAAAAGATGTTCTCATGAAAAACTGAGTTGGAGTTGGATGTGTATGTGGAGCTCTACTCTTCCCAAGTTTCTTGTGATAGCCCTCTAATGTAAAATATAATTAGAGGATAGCAAATTGGAGGTGACTGTTGTGAGCCATATAATTGCTTACTGCTGGAACTACTGCTACTCACTGCTAGTTTACTGTCTTACATAATGTCCATGATTTTATATTAAAAGCCCTTATGTATCTCACATAGCCTCTGTTTATGCAGCCATGTGGTGTTAAAAGGCATGTTATGCTTATTCTTTTTTTTTATCCATGAAGCTGAGCTGCTTCTACCAATTTTTATGTGAACCTCAAATACAGTAAGTTGAGCTGCAGGTGGGAATATTATATGAATTGATTCTGCTTCTGCGTAATTAACATATCTATGATTTTAAAAAAATAAAATGGGAAATCCTGCCCAGTGCTGCAAGCAAAATGCTACACACTTGGAGTTTAAAGTAAATGACAATTCAATTGGTGGTGATTGTAGTGTAAACTTCAATTTCTGTTTTTGTGACTTCATCTAAACTGCCAATTTCTCCACTCAATGCCGGATGACAGAAGTTACATGAATATCCAGTCCTTGGTTTGAAAATAGAGGTGAATTCATTTGGACTATTTACCTGTGAGAAGAGCATGGAGTTCTTAGTGTTTCCAAACACTGATAGATGACCTTATGAGCAGAATTTGTAGGTTATCTGAAAGTGTATTTTGGCATTTGTAGTTGCTGCAACATAGTTCCTTGTCTCTAGTAATTTCACTGAACGTGAGAAGGAATATTTGTGGTTAGAAAATTCAGTCTTTTCCTTATTTGCCTTTTGAGTTACTTTGTCACTTAAAAAGCGATAGGGGGTGGGGGGAATAGTTAGTAAATGTTAACAGATAGATATTTGCTTTTTATAGAAGGGTGAAATCATACTTTGTATAACTTGGTGGATAGTATTGAGTCTGGGATTTGCCCATATCATTTCAAATTAATTCATATTAATTCTTGGGGTTGCAGAAGCAATGCCATAGTATAAAGGGTTGCCATTAACAAGAACAGAAAAACTCTGTTGATACTGTAGTTTGTTAAAGCTAATCTAACCTGACACCACCTTGTGTCATGTTTAGTTACTCTCAAGTTTAGCAGCAATTGTGAGCAAAGCCCCTAGGTTAAAATTCAGAACAATTTAATTTTTTATGTTGCAAATAAATGCTGAGATATTGTATAGAATTTCCAAATGTGTTTGTAGTGGAGCAAAACGTAAGACTGTGTACCTTAATGTATTTAAATCTTGGTTGTGCCTTAGATGTGGTTTGGGCTGGAATAGGTGGGGGGTGCATTCAAAGCAGCTGGCAGCCTGTAGAATGTGAGACCTGGGAGTCCAGCAGAACATGGCTGCAACTTAGTAATAAGTCCCTGAAACATACCCAAGGGGAAATGTTAGCTCCAAAGCACTTTTTCCCCCATCTTTTTAACTGAGATTGGCAGGAGAGGAAGAATTTCTTTTAAGAGTAGAGCTGGGCAATCTAGGAAAGAAATTTCATTAAGTATAACTTCAGTGGAAGTTTAATTGATAGAGGTTTGCTAGCTTTGGTTCTGGTGATTTTAATAAAGGCTCTCTTTCCATGTCTGTTTCACTTTAAAAAGCTAACTTGAAAAGTGTGGCTATGGAAGATGTTATGTTTTGAGCAATCAAGAGGTTTACTTTCCATTGCTTCAAAGTATTTAATTCAGATTCTGACTTTTTGATATTTTTAATTATGAGAAGATAAGCAGTGTGTGCAAAGCACAGCCCCTTCTGGGGCTACTGCTTCAAGAGGCCAAAACTGCTCTTGCTCACTTAGAAAATGTGCTTTGACATCCATTTGCTAAGATAATGGAGAAGAAAAGCAGACAGCTGTTACAGATGAAATTAAGATAGATCCAAATTAACTGTAGAGTTGGAAATTCAGGTTTTACTTTTTTTATGGGAGATTTCTGTCTTTTGACTAGCAAGAAAAACTAAAAGCTTCTTTAGAAACAAGTTCAATGGGAAAAAATAATTTTTAATTTCTCCAGGAAGACACCCAGAAATTTCCTGCTAGACTCCTACTGATTCCTACTTTAGTTTTTCTGTTACATTGCTTTGTTTCTTACATTAGCTAGTGACAGGCTCTCTACAGAAATTACTAGCATTAATGACAGGATGTGAAGTTTCCAGCAGCTAGCAAGACACAATAGTGGTGTCTCAGAAGGCAGCTTAATTAGAGAATGGCCCTGCTGCTCATCAAGACAGGAGCCCTCTTCACTCCCACCAAATTAAATTAAGCTTGAATTTTTTACAGGTCGCTTGAGGCATCTCAGCAGGTTGGTTCATCATCTTCCTCTAAGCTAACCCAGAGGGAATGATTAGCAACCTCTAGTAAGAGAAAATGTGCAATCTAGAAGGCATCTCTTAATTGCTTCACTCAATAATACAGTAGTTTGTGTGCTATTGTCCAACAATTTCAGATTTCTAGACCTCTGCTACAGTTTAATGTGATAATATTAGTATCTGTTTGATTGCCAATACACAAAACTAATTTTATGAGTTTACACTTAAAATGTTTTAATCTGTATTTCATTCTACTTGGTTTTCTGGTTCAGTATTTTTTCTTTGTAGAAATAACTTCAAGTGGTAGAACATCGACTATAATAAATACATGAGGGAAATCTTCAGTGAGAAATGTACAACAGAAGAAGGAGGATAATGGAAGTCACATCTGGACATGAAAAGGAAAGAACAAGAGACACAAGTCTAGAATGTACTTTGAACCATTCTGAAGTCTCGCTTGCGATAGCGCGCAATAAGTTGTATTCAACTTGCTATTGAGGAACTATTCATCTATTCTGTAATATCTCCCAGCAGCTGAGATGTGAAGTATCCTTTGGAAAGATGTAAAGGAATAAGACAAAGGAGACAGTACTTTGTAACAGCCTTGGTGTTGTGGAGTATGTGAGAACTAGAAGTAGTGTGAAGTTAGCACAAGATTCAGACGCTCCAGATTCTTTTGTATCCATGGTCCTGTGGCTAGTTACGTTAAAAACTAGCGCTAGAAAGCATTCAATTTTATTCTGTTGAAGTGATTATTTTTTTTAATCACTGCTCAGTTTAAAACACAATAGTTTAACCAAATCGAGATCACATTTTGGCCTTTTTTCTTTCTTTAACTTATTTGGAAAGTAATGAACTAAAAATTTCTTCCTCCTTGTAAGAAATGTTTATTACTAAGAAAACCTGTTTCTGAAACACACTAAAGTATACACAATAAATAATTTCTGTAATAGGGCAAACTAGCTTTGCTTTGACGTAATATTTTCCCTTAAGGAAAATAATAAAAAGACTAATGTATACATATTCATTGACACTATCTGAATATGTAGTTCCTCTGTGAATTGCCTGCGCTTTAAGGTAACCTAAAGCTCACAGCTTTGCATGAGAAAGGCAGAGATTTCTCTCTGCATTAACCCACATATTTTTTTAAGCTTCAGGTGAATATATCCTGAGAGGTACTTTGTTGGGTTGATGTTTCTGTGTTAAACTGCATTTAGAAAAAGGACGTCTCAAGGCTGACTGCTGATGTTGAACAGGGCTGGTAGGGACAAACTATTAGAACAAGTTGATGCTGCAGAGCAAGTAAACGATTCAATTTTTTTTTACTTTTACATCTTTGGATTGTATGATGAAAGTGAATGTTCAAAGCATGAAGAAAATTCAGCTCATTTTTGTAGGTTTGTGTATGTTAGAATATTCAGGGATTTTATGCAAGGTTAGGCAGAAGTGACTTGAAGTATAGTTTTGGCAGACTTTGAGTAGCTTGATGTGTGTAACAAGGAGATACCGTAGTCACCATATTTCAACTAAACATGAAAGAAGGATGTTTGGCATGGATTTTTTTTTTTAATTAGACCTTATCAGAGTCAGACAAAGGAGACAAGCAGCAGTCATAGTCCTATATAGTTCATGACTTTAAAGCTCCAGATTTAGATCACTTTTGTCACAGATTTGTTTTTCTCAATGGCTTAGTCTGACATGTGTACCCAGGCTTTTAACAGTAATTAGGCACTCAGCGCTTATAGGAACTGAATACTTAATATGTTTTAAGAGTCACATTTGTTCTGTGTTTCAGTTTCACTTTGTAAAGCTGAGACAATATTATTCCTCTTCTTTACAAGGATATTGTGAAATAAATATATTAAATGTTACGATGTGCTTGAAACTTGTGCTATTCTTAGGTATTTAATGTAGTCTAGCAAGTTAAGTACCTAACGTGTCCAGATGTTCTCATCTTACAGAAATTACTTGAGTAAAACTTACTATAACATGAATTATCTTTGTAAATAAGACGAGGTTTTAGGTGGTGATGGAAATACCAGTACCGAAGACTCCAGTTGACTTGAACAAACTTTGATTCAGGTCCATTAAAATTTGTCTAGAACAATTTTCAACACATGGGTTCTGCAAATTAATTTTAGTTCTAGTTGTGTTTCTTCTTGTTATGAGTAATCTTGTTACTTTAAGTAGGACTGTTCAAGTACTCAAGAAGTTCCACAACATGTGAACAGAAATATTTGAGTGTCTTATTTATGCAGCTATAATGATTATGACCATTTCTGTTCAGATCAAAGGAGTTTTAGTTTCTGAGGCAGTAAATATTGCCAGTATTAAAGGCAGCCACCCATCTCTTTACAAGCTCTGGAGTGGCACGACAGCTAACTTGCTCTTACCTTTTCTACGTTAGCAGAATCAGCAAATGTTTATTCCCTCCAATGCTGCTTTATTAACTCCTCTTACCTATTCCTTCTATCCATTGCACCTACCAAAGAAAAAAACAAAGCCTGTTTAGATGAAATAAAATGATACTCCAGGATACTGATGTGCTGTCATGTACACTGTCTTCCTGGTCAAATTGGTGTGGCTTTCTGCTTGCAAATGCTGTGCTGTTCCACTGAAATGTGCCGTTTTGTACCACCACCAAATTTATCCGCTGGAGTTCTCCGTTTTGTGGCTTGAAGCACTTCTGATTGCTCTACAGAGACTGTCTTGACCATGTTATAGAGGTTGTATTTTGGAAATAGTGTCTGTGTGAGCTAAATAATTAATTGTCATTGAATTAAAAAGTCTTGCAGGAATTGGAAAGACATCTTGAAAAATTTCATTGTGAAGTCTTGAGTCTTGAAATATCAGTAAATCCTATGAATGATGTTTCAAGGGATCAGTACTGAGAATTTATGACAAATTGTGAATTTCTGAACCTTATTTTGTAATTGAGTGTCCATGATGATTCCTATAGCTTTGTGTGCCATAGCAATGAACATAAATTGAGGCCGTATCTCATTTATGCAGAACTAAGAATCCAACCCCTCTAAATGAGGTCAAATGATTTTTAACTATCGACTCAGAAAAATGCATCCAGTAGTTACATTATCAGTATTCCAGTAAGTACTAGAAATAAAATTATTTCCAAATTATATCTATGGAAACGAACAAAGCTCGTAAAATGAAGAAATAAATTCATTATATTTAAAGTGAATTTCTTTAACAGTTGTAAGGGCAAGCAAGATAAAATGACTGAGTTTAATCTTAGATTTATCAAGGACAATAAAATTTGGATTCTTTACATTATAATGTTAATATAGCCAAAATTTAAATAGTTATCTTAGATACAGCAGTCATAATAAATGTTTATTAGATAAAATCCATTAATTTTAAGTGCCAACAGTGTAAGATAAGAATGTGTGGGCACCTCTAGCTAAGAAAAAGATGTTTCTAAAATTCCCTTAATCATGGACTTGCAATGTGTAGAGGAAAGTGCAAATTAAATTTTGATCTGAAACAATAGTAATTACAACAATTTCCATTTTCATTCACCAATACCCGCTACACAGTATTAATTCCTCTTGTAGCCTGAGGAAATAGAGAATTATCTCTAATAAAAGTAAACCCACTCTCATTTTAACAGAGTTATAATAATTTACAGTTTATCCGTTATATTGCATTCCATTGAAAGTGCATTTTTAGTATGCTTGGTTTGTTTTGTTGTGATGTTCAGTAATACAGCTCATAGGTCCTCTTTCTCTAGAAGTTTTTTTTAAGAATCAGGTATGTTTGTTTTTAATGACAAACCCTGTCTTACTGAAAGGATTAGAATAAAACTGAATTCCCAAGTAGTCCAGAACAGCAAAATGCGCCCTCCTTGCACACACCTCAGATGCTTCGTTTATACAGTTTATTCCTTAATAGAATAGCTCACATCTATAATAAATTCAGCTAGGAAGTCCTCTGGATAAGAGAACTCTCCTGCCTTTTTATTTTGACTATGCACTTAGATGTATTTTGGCCACAGACCCAGAACCTGAAATAAGAACGTGCCTGCACTGCCCAGGGTTTATAAATACTCTGGACAGGAATCTGCATTGCTATGTGGAGGCTCATGATCCTGTCTAATGAGCGACCAATACACGAGAATGAAGTGCCACTTCCTTTGTGGCACATCTGATGTGACCATTTCCTATCACATTGTTTTCTCTTTTATTGGGTGTCTGATTACGCAAACTTCGTGTAAGTGGCAAAGGTAAAATAGAAGAAGAAAAACTCTTCCACAGCCTCACCTTTTTTTTTGCTGCTGTGTTTTGGTTTCAGGTTAAATCAATGAAAAACTTATCTTTTTAAGCTATCTTTTAAGCTTTCTAATTGGATTACTATCTCAGAGTTTATAAGCTTTGTTCTGTTGTGTTTGTTACCTAGCAAAGTGTCCTTTTTTAGTGGCTGTGGCTCTTAAACAGTATGGCAACGGAAATACATCATGTTAATGTTATTCTACCACTACCAATAGGTGTTAATTAGAGCTGTAATTTCCTTAGTATCTGTTCAGATTACATAAATTGGTAAAAGCTATGCTGAATGGTAGCTGTTTGTACAATCCATCTTTTGATTCACTTTCTGAGGCAGAAGACTATTCAGAGTAAGGTTTGTGATAGTTCCGGAGTGTATTTGGTTTCTTAGCAGCAAAAATCGTCTCTCATTTTATTAAACAAAAAGTATTTTTTCCCCAGAATGAATTTAGTTGTCCACACTTGCAAAATGGAAATAATAGTTTTTAATTGTGGTTAGTGGGTGGAATGCAGTTTCTTATCTGATGGTTTTGTCAATAGCAGTGTTTTATGTTTGGTATTTTTACATAATCTTTTGATGGGAAAAGCATATTTTCCATAAAATATAATGGATGAGATAATAGCTAAACTTATGTTCTGCTGTGTCAAATTGTACTTTAGTGTTCTTTTTGACACTTCGCTACTTTTCAGTGGCACTTTTTCTGTGTTTTCTTTCTGCTTAATAGAAAGAGTAAAACTTAATAACCTGACCCTTCTAGCCAATGCTATATTATTAATATGTTATGGTTTATGTGTGTGGCATTCTCAGGTGTTGGATAGATACCCTAGTAGACCGGTAATTGGTCAAGTGTTTGTGGCCAAGCAGACCCTTGGAATTAGATATGTTTAGCTTTTATTTTTAATGACCAATGATTATTTGAGTACCAAAGAACTGAGTAGTAAAACTCCTAAGGTCTCCACTGGGATCAGCATTTTACTCGCATGACATTGTTTTGATGCTTTACTGAAGAAAGTAGCTGAGCTGTAAATGTGTGCTAGCATAACTTATCTTGTTGAATCAATCCTGTGGGATCTAGAGGTTAAATTATTAGAGCATCAGGACAGGATGCTCCTTATTTTACAGGTTTGTAAAATAATCCTTGATTAGGACCACCTTACACTACTGTAATGCAAATAAAATAATTAACATTATTTTTAAGTATGAGGCTAAATAACCATAGCAATGAAGACAGATGTTTTCTTTCTAATATCTAATATAATTTTTCTTGTTAGAGAAAAGAATTGTCATTTACACAACTCTTTCTCAGCCAATAGATTCCACTTAAAAAGTAGCTGATATTTTGATCTGTATTATTTTAAATTTCCCTTGCTAATTAATTACATTTTTTAGGCTGTCCCTTTTGACTTAAACCCCAGGTTACAGTACTATTACAGTACTATTGATTTGTAAACATGTTAATTTTTTAAGTATATGGAAATATTGTACGTTTATCTGCTAAAGGACCCCAATTTTGAGAGATACCAAAACTTGTGCTGAAGTGGAAGATAGAGAAAATCGGCTAAATTTTATGATTCATGGGCAGTAAGTCTAGACCATAGAGTTTAAGTAATGAGATGGTTATAAAATTCTTATAAAGTGCACCAATTCTGATCTTCAGCTATAAAAAAATCTGCATTCTCATGTTTGAAATACATTCCTTCTTCAAGTATTACATACAAAGTGTTCCTCTGCGGTTTGTTTATATGTTCTAAAACTCCCCTCCCTCATTTTTCTCACATCTTTCAGAGTCCTGACTTTGCCAGTGTTAAGCACTTCAGCACCTTCAGAGATCCAGATAGAACTTGATTGTTTTCTTTAAAAGACTTTCCCAGTAATGAAGAACTTGACAAGGTGACAAGGTTTGATAATGATAACCCATTTGGGAACATGTGGGTGTTGATTGTCAGTCAGGACAATAGTTTCTATATCTGGTGTGAAGATACCTGCAGTACCACTTGTATTATTATCACACACTTGTATGTAGATTGATTGTTACTGTCACAGACTCTGAATTTATTATATTGCTGAGAGAATTTAGCAGGAGGTAAAGGCCAGAGGAAGCCTTTTAGTAAATAAGAGCTTAGTAATGTTTAACAAAGGGGCCTAATCAAAGTAGGAAGAAAATTATCTCTTAATTTTGTAATACTGTTTTTCAGTTGTTATATTACAGTATATCCACAATACAGTATATAATACATTTTCAATGGATTTGAGAAAGAAAAAAATGAGGGCAGTTTTTAACCACCTGAGGACTGTGACTTTGGGGAGCAGTGAGTGCAAAAACCATATTTTTTTTTTTAATATGATAGATCCCAATTTGTTCATAAGGGCTATTCTTTGAGTTTAACTGCGATAACAGGTGACTGACCTGAGTCACCTAGGGAATGCTACCAGTTCAGTGTTTTATGCCAGTATTGTTATGAACATTCTAGAACCCTATTCCTATGAGGAATAAAATCCAGGATTGTCACTGCAGGTAATGTCTCAGTACATGCAGCTTTCTTTCCTTGCTTTCAGCAGCTAGTGTTGGTAAACTTCCCAAGAAGTCTTAGAGAAAAGTTAATCTTTATTAGCCCAGAGACCAGGGCAGAGTGCAATCACATAGGCAGAATAAAGAACTGGGAATCAGAGAAAACTGTACTCACTTCCAGTAATAATAATTTTGTAGTTGTGTTCATTGATATTAGGTGAAACACTCAAACCATAGTTGCTTTCAAATTGATGGCATCCCTTTAAAATGAAGTTAAGATTTTATTCATGAATCTATAAGGTTACTGTAAATGTGAAAAAAACTTGAAAGTTTAACTGTAAGTTTGGAGTGATAGTGCTTCTCAGGGGACTAAAACTAATTTTTTTTTTTTCTTCTATTAAGTAGTGCATATCCTTATTGCACTGAGTCTTTTGCTTCAAGTTTAAGGAGGATTTACAGTGGATATTTAGCACGTGCTGCTCTGCATACTTTTGTTGTGGTCTTTCAACAACCATTTGGAAGAGAAAATACCTTCAGTTTTGGGGAAAGGGAAAAGAGCAACTTTCTGCTGGTGTTCTAGAGCAAATGTTCTTTCTTAAGGGCATGGACAGTTATGATAATTTCAAATTAAAGGTTTTACTATTCAGCATCATACCTTTGTCTGTCCTGAAGGTGCAGCCAGTGTCTGAACTGTGAGAGGCAAGGTGTAAATTGTTGTAATGACATTGGGGAAGAACAAAGGAGAAGTCTTTAAAATATATGCACTAGTGCATAAAGACTTACAGTGGACTATTACATATGGTTGTTTCCAAGACATTAATTTAATTGGTTCTTTTCAGGTGTAAATAAAAATGTGGCCTTCTATTAAATGTGGGATAGCCTCATATTACCTACTCATGCATAAAACCATACCAACTTCTAGTGTAGATGGCTTATATTCATGTCAGCCTGTTAATTCTTTAGGAAGTTTGTCTTGCATCAAGACTTTTTTATATTTGGTTCAAGGTACCCAAAATGTATCATGCACACACAGGCTGTTGTTTGTGTATCTTCTCATAGTCATTCTTTTGAGATTTTTATAAAGGGATGCAGGAAAAAAATCGTTTTGGTGGAATTGTTAAGCAGTGATTAGCACCAGAGCTGCATGGTAGTATCAAGCAGCACACCAAACAGATTACTGCTACAGTCTGTTTTCTCCTAACAGTAATTTGTTTTAAGGGCACGATCATGGTTTTTATGGAAATGCTCACATTTTTACTGTTGACAAAGAAAAAGCGCTTGATTATTATTTTTAAGACAGATTTGAGTGTATCAACTTTTAAATTTGTTTTTTGGGTAAGGGACTGCTGAGATTGTCATAGGCAATGTATCCAGAGAGTAATAGGTGTTGGTTCCGTGCTTTTTAAGATCAGTCATAATGCCACCATGGAACTGATGGATCAAGAAAGAAGGTCTATATTCAGCAAAGCACTTAATTCCCTAATGTTAAATGTGCTTAAACTTAATCAGAATCTAAGTGAGAAGTCAGATCTCTTATCAGTGAAATACATTTTTGTGTTTGTTGGTGTTAATGAAAGATTTTTCTTTAACTAAAGCAGCTTATTGATGTTGAAGTAGAATTTTAAATAATACTTAAAATCATCATATTAACAAGTTTACCAAAATTATACATTTTTTTTTTTTCTGGTGCACATCTGTGTCAGTTGCAAATGTAATAGACTCAGGGCTTTAATGATGCAAATTAAATTTTCCAGTGAGAGAAATGCCAATATAGGCCAAGAATTAATTCTGAATCCAAAGGGGGAAGAACAAACTATTAATTCATTACATCTGGCAGAAGCAATTCAGTAGTTTCCGTTTAGTTATTATGATACTTGGTCTTAAATAATGTGGGAAACTGACCCTTCCCATATATGTTGTGCATCATTTACAATTACTGGAATTCTCATCTCCCAAAATGAACTGATTGTATATTGCTTTCTTTATTCTTCCTCCTCTGCAGTCATCCTCTTTACATAAACCTCTTAGGTCAGCTGCTTAAGAGAGAGTGTGCTGAAATCCTCATTTAGTTAGCTGCGTAAGTGTAGGCCTAAATATACAAGTGGGCTTTTGAAGATCAGGTGCTTAACATTGGATCAGGGATTAATACAATAGGAACTGTATGGCATATTGATGGAGAGAATAACTAGAAGGGCGAAACCTGCAAAGCTTTTTGACAAATTTAGGTATTTTAGGAGTATGTGTCAGGCTAGCTTTGTGAATGTAACTTTGGAGATAGTTCACAGTCTGAAACTAACTTGAACCTAAAATATAATCAAAATTAATGTGTTTTTTTTTAAAAAAAAACTTCTATCTTATTATTAATTTTTTTTACATCAGAAAACTACCTTTGAAGTTTATTGATTCCTCTGATAATACATTTCTGGTATTGAAAACATTTTCCATCCATACCAAAATTAGGTATTGATTTTTAGTATTTCTGATTTCTTTTCACAGAGATTTTACAACACATTTGTCCTAGTTTTCTAATATGGAAGAATTATCACACAATAATTTTATGGATTTATTACTGTATTGCCATGAGAAGTCAGTCATATGCTGGCATCAAATCCTTTCCTGGTGATTTCCTGGAATAATTATCAGTGTCTGAAGGAATTGCAAAATGTGATTTATTTGTATAAAACATATCTGGAGACAAAAACTTCAGATTATTTTAAATCCAACCTCACACATGGGATTTTTTTGTTCCTAAAGTGCAAGGTCTTACATGCAAGTCCTGATGTAGAATTGCTATGTGTGATCTGAATTCTCCATGGAGAATTTCTGTTCTCCTCTGTAGTTCTACATTGTGAAAGCGCTGGAGTTGCCAATGCTGACGTGGAAATGTTAACATCCTGGTGATGACAACTCTGCCAAAGCAGTCCATGATGTTTTGGCTGAATCTGGCAAGAATGGGGAAATTGCAAAGCAAATGGCTAACCTTAGTGAGGGGAACCCTTTTTTTTAGAGGCCCAAAGATGAGTCTTTCGTCAGAATTAGGGACAGAATGAGTTTAAATCCTTACTTCTCCATGTCCTCCTACACCGTTTGGACTTTGATATTGTGGGTCTCTAGTCTCTGGATTGACCAGAGTTCATATTCTAAGACCCATCAAAATCGTTTTCCACAGTAATTTTAACTTCAGTAAATTAACACTTGCTTCTTTAAAAACAAGAAAAAAGGAAAAGAAAATTTCAAGCAGTGCTTACAGAAACATGCACTGATATTGTCTTGGTTAGTCAGTTAGGAGTGGTAAGAATGGTAGAAAAGTCCTTTTTTTCCATTTCCTTAATATTTTGAATATGGATACAGTATAGGTATTGAATAAGTACATTGTATGGATATCTTATATGAAACCAGTATGGGTATCATAAGAATGTTGCATAGAAACAAAATGAAAACAGACTGCTGCTGTGAAATAGCCACAAGTATTGACAACTACTTGGAGTATTTTCTTCAAAGTATCTATATATTTTTTAGAGATTTTAATTAAAAATAAATAATTAAAGCAAGTCTAGTTGGCTTTAGTGTGAAAGGGGTTAAGTTTTAAGATTTTGTACTTTGGTTTACTTTCCTTTCTCTCAAGGAAAGGTAACTTACAATTTCGGGGTTTTTTTGGTCTGCTCCCATGTACTGGATGAAGTACTTGGCTGCTTGGCTAGTAATGCTTTTAGGTTTAGATTATATACAGAGTTTGAGAAATTCTGTCTTACCTGTCATCAGATGCTTTTGTGTGAGAGTCAACCTATATGAAGAGATAAAAGAACTATATAGCTAACAGTACACAAAATGCTAGTTTAGGTAAAATGCATACTGCTGATAACTGACTAAGCCTTCCTGTGTACACTAATCCTAATTTATGTTAAATCGTAATTAAGACAGTTTATTGCTTGTAGCCATGAGCACCTGGAAGACTGACTAATCCCATCCATGTGTTGGGAACAATCCAGCTGCTATTGTTGACTCACAATGCAGAAATTTTGTATTTGTGAGTTGTTGTCATTGGTATTTTTTCAGGCATTTGTAGAGGGCTTTTTCTTCTATTGTATCGGTAACTGGAACAGAAGAAGCATCATAAATAAAATAGATGAAGAGATTTTGGAGTAGGAGGCCAAAATCTAAATAGACTAGCTGCCTTTCTATTCAAATAGAGAGCATCTTTGATTTACCCATGCAGAAATAGATTCACAACTTTTATTGTAGCTGTGCTTTTCTTTTGTGTTGCACATATAATTAGGCATAACTGTCGAATTTTCAGGATTCTGAAGTGTGTTATTCAGAAGGCCATAGGTGGTACCATAGCAGAGAGATGATAAATGATGAGGAGAGAAAAAAGGCCAGCATAAATAGAGTGTCAGGAGAATAAATCCATAACAATGAGGAACACCTAAGCCCACTTTCTGTAAAATTTCAAGTTTCCAGTTGCATTGTCTTTCTTATTGCAAGCTAAGTCTAGATTCTCACATAGATGTTGCTGTATGTGTAAATGTTTTGAACCTGTAACTAATATGTATATATTCACATAACTAGATATATCATGGCTTGTGCCATCAGTTGACAAGAATTGTTTTCGATTTCTTATATAGCTTATAATGACAATAGCATATCTTAAAACGGAAGTAGGAGCACTCAAGTCAGTGTAAAGTCTTAATGTGAAAGATTTCTCCCTTTAGGAGAATTATTTCCCTGGGAGAGTGTTCATTCTAATGACTTCAAATGATCCATTTTAAAAATCATATAAGAAGAGTGTTTTATGTTTTCTTTTGTTAAATCTTTGAGCTGTCTGGGCATTTCCTATGTTTAAAAGTTTTCTGCTGACATAACCAAGTCTACAGTTTCTCCAAGAGAAATGTCTCCTAATATTTCATTGTCTGTCTTGTCGTGATGGAATATATGCAAACTACTGTTAAGTGACAATTGTTTTCTCTGAACTTTTTTGAAGTCAGACTGTGTAGAGAGATTTTGCAGAATCTGGTGGGGAAATTTGGATCTAATTCTGCATTCATTACATATTAAAAAGTATTGTTGGTTGAATTTGTTATGAAGCTGTGGTAAAACAGGAATTTAGAATTCGGGGCTAAAAGTGAAATCACACAAGGGTGTATATAATAGTCCACACACAGTTCAAGTGTGAGTGCAACTGCTTTACAAAACGTTCTCACTCTTCCCATGTTTTGTTATGTTGTGATATTTGCAATTGCATGGATTTTCTTGCCAGTTAAAATTAGAATTGATTCTTGTATAAGGCAGAATTAGAAATTAAAAAATACAAAGTGAACACACCCTGTTACAGACCCTAAAATGAATGCCAGTTCTGTAATAATTATGTGTGAATTCTTCTTAGAGACAGCAGAGAGCAGCAGTGTGATGACCTGAATCAGAAGGAATGATGTTAAGGAATACTGAAAGTAACTAAAAAGTTAAATACTTAAAAAAAATTCAATTACTGCTTCTATACTGGTACAGGTTTTTGGAGAGAGTTCTGCAAAAGAAATTAGATTGTGAAAAAAAAATTACATTAGCAATAAAATAACCATCATGGAAATCATTATCAAGAAAGGTGTTTACATACAGTAAAAAAGTGAAAGCTGGTAATGTACAAATTGGTATTTTTGTTAATCTTAGAAGTTCATAGGTACAAATCAAACTACATTAAAACATTCAGGGTATAAGTCATCATGTAAAATATGAAATATTGTTTCTGAGGACTTGAAAATAGTTTCTTTCTTGTATCTCACTTCCTCACTTGATATTTTATTAAAGCAAAACCAAAATTTGCAATTTTGTTTTTCATCAGTGACTGTGTTTTACCCTCTGTTATTTTCCATAGTAAAAGCAGGATGTAGACTTCTGTGGGTAGTGAGCAGTTATAAATACCTATGAGTCAGATAAATTATGCTGTATCCCTTCATTCCAGAGAAACTGCTACAGTGAAAGATGTAAGCAGATGCTGTTGCCCTGGTGATTGCTCATTTAAGTCTGGATTGCACCAGGTCTGCATTCCTCACTTCTCCTTAGATGTTTGCATTTATGTATACAACTCATATGGACAAAGGCTACAAATAAAACAGTATACGTGCAGTATATATGTGATGAGTTGAAAATGGCATATGGTTCATAAGGAATATGAGTAAGAGGTTGCACTGGAATAGTACCTTATAGCTATTGAAGGAATTCTTAGAAGTATAACCGTGACATTTGACACCAGTTTGGTCATCTCTTCATAGTGTTAATCAGCTTAATATAGAACTAAACATAGAGGCATGAAATTTAAAGTCTGCCGAGCTATTCTGAATGCCTGAGTTTGTGTGCCCCATCTGAGATATGAGAGTCAGCAATTGGCATTTTCTGGTAACTGAATTACTGGGATGTCTGGGTGGAAACTTTTCCTTCCCC